>NW_027476474.1:0-216896 GCF_051020955.1 Megalopta genalis
AATCCATGCGAAAACAATGATTTTGCTTCAGATACTTGCGATATAAGTGGCATAGCTTCAAATGCAGACGAAACAAACGAGTTAGCTGCAATTCCAAGCGAAACACATGATTTAGCAGCAAATCAATCCGATGTAGAAGGTTTAACTTCTAATCCATGCGAAACCAATGATTTAGCTTCAGATACTTGCGATATATGTGATATAGCTTCAAATGCAGACGAATCAGACGAGTTAGCTTCAAATCCATGCGATGTAGAAGGTTTAGCTTCAAATCCACGCGAACCACATGATTTAGCTTCAAATCAATACGATGTAGAAGGTTATATGCCAAACATTTGGCATATAAGTGATATAGCTTCAAATGCAGACGAATCAAACGAGTTAGGTTCAAAATCCATGCGACCCAAATGTTTTAGCTTCAAATACTTGCAATATAAATGATATAGATTCAAATGCAGGCGAAACCAACGAGTTAGCTTCAAATCCATGCGAAACACATGATTTAGCTGGAACTCAATGCGATGTAGAAGGTTTAGCTTCAAAACCATGCGAAACAAATGATTAGCATCAGGTACTTGCGATGTAGTAGGATTAGCTTCAAATCCATGCTAAACATATGATTTAGCTTCAGATACTTGCGATATAAGTGATATAGATTGAAATGCAGGAGAAACAAACGAGTTAGCTTCATGTCCAAGCCAAACACATGATTTAGCTGCAAATCAATGCGATGTAGAAGGTTTAGCTTCAAATCCATGCGAAACAAATGATTTAGGTTCAGATACTTGCGATATAAGTGATATAGCTTCAAATGCAAGCGAAACAAACGTGTTAGCTTCAAATCCATGCAAAACACATGATTAAGTTTCAAATGCATGCGACGGACAAGATTTAGGTTCAAATTCATGCGAAACACACGGCTTAGATTCAAATTCATGCGAAACACATGGTTTAGCTTCAAATCCATGCGAAACAAATGATTTAGCATCAGATACTTGTGATATAAGTGGTGTAGCTTCAAATGCAGGCGAAACAAACAAGTTAGCTTCAAATCCATGCGAAACAAATGATTTAGCTTCAGATACTAGCGACATAAGTGATATAGCTTCAAATGCAGGCGACACTAACGAGTTAGCTTCAAATCCATGCGGAACACATGATTTAGCTGCAAATCAATGCAATGTAGAAGTTATAGCTTCAAATCCAAGCGAAACAAATGTGTTAGCATCAGATACTTGCGATATAATTGATATAGTTTCAAATGCAGGGGAAACAAACGAGTTAGCATCAAATCCATGCAAAACACATGATTAAGCTTCAAATCAATGCTATGAGGAAGGTTTAGCTTCAAATCCATGCGACACAAATGATTTATCTTTAGATACTTGCGATATAAGTGATATAGCTTCAAATGAGGACGAAACAAACGAGTTAGCTTCAAATCCAAGCGAAACCAATGATTTAGCTTCAGATACTTGCGATATATGTGATATAGCTTCAAACGCAGACGAATCAGACGAGTTAGCTTCAAATCCATGCGATGTAGAAGGTTTAGCTTCAAATCCACGCGAACCACATGATTTAGCTTCAAATCAATACGATGTAGAAGGTTATATGCCAAACATTTGGCATATAAGTGATATAGCTTCAAATGCAGACGAATCAAACGAGTTAGGTTCAAAATCCATGCGACCCAAATGTTTTAGCTTCAAATACTTGCAATATAAATGATATAGATTCAAATGCAGGCGAAACCAACGAGTTAGCTTCAAATCCATGCGAAACACATGATTTAGCTGCAACTCAATGCGATGTAGAAGGTTTAGCTTCAAAACCATGCGAAACAAATGATTTAGCATCAGGTACTTGCGATGTAGTAGGATTAGCTTCAAATCCATGCTAAACATATGATTTAGCTTCAGATACTTGCGATATAAGTGATATAGATTGAAATGCAGGAGAAACAAACGAGTTAGCTTCATGTCCAAGCCAAACACATGATTTAGCTGCAAATCAATGCGATGTAGAAGGTTTAGCTTCAAATCCATGCGAAACAAATGATTTAGGTTCAGATACTTGCGATATAAGTGATATAGCTTCAAATGCAAGCGAAACAAACGTGTTAGCTTCAAATCCATGCAAAACACATGATTAAGTTTCAAATGCATGCGACGGACAAGATTTAGGTTCAAATTCATGCGAAACACACGGCTTAGATTCAAATTCATGCGAAACACATGGTTTAGCTTCAAATCCATGCGAAGCACATGATTTAGCATCAGATACTTGTGATATAAGTGGTGTAGCTTCAAATGCAGGCGAAACAAACAAGTTAGCTTCAAATCCATGCGAAACAAATGATTTAGCTTCAGATACTAGCGACATAAGTGATATAGCTTCAAATGCAGGCGACACTAACGAGTTAGCTTCAAATCCATGCGGAACACATGATTTAGCTGCAAATCAATGCAATGTGGAAGTTATAGCTTCAAATCCAAGCGAAACAAATGTGTTAGCATCAGATACTTGCGATATAATTGATATAGTTTCAAATGCAGGGGAAACAAACGAGTTAGCATCAAATCCATGCAAAACACATGATTAAGCTTCAAATCAATGCTATGAGGAAGGTTTAGTTTCAAATCCATGCGACACAAATGATTTATCTTTAGATACTTGCGATATAAGTGATATAGCTTCAAATGAGGACGAAACAAACGAGTTAGCTTCAAATCCAAGCGAAGCACATGATTTAGCTTCAAATCAATGCGATGTAGAAGGTTTAGCTACAAATCCATGCGAAACAAATGATTTAGCATCAGGTACTTGCGATGTAGTAGGATTAGCTTCAAATCCATGCTAAACATATGATTTAGCTTCAGATACTTGCGATATAAGTGATATAGATTGAAATGCAGGAGAAACAAACGAGTTAGCTTCATGTCCAAGCCAAACACATGATTTAGCTGCAAATCAATGCGATGTAGAAGGTTTAGCTTCAAATCCATGCGAAACAAATGATTTAGGTTCAGATACTTGCGATATAAGTGATATAGCTTCAAATGCAAGCGAAACAAACGTGTTAGCTTCAAATCCATGCAAAACACATGATTAAGTTTCAAATGCATGCGACGGACAAGATTTAGGTTCAAATTCATGCGAAACACACGGCTTAGATTCAAATTCATGCGAAACACATGGTTTAGCTTCAAATCCATGCGAAGCACATGATTTAGCATCAGATACTTGTGATATAAGTGGTGTAGCTTCAAATGCAGGCGAAACAAACAAGTTAGCTTCAAATCCATGCGAAACAAATGATTTAGCTTCAGATACTAGCGACATAAGTGATATAGCTTCAAATGCAGGCGACACTAACGAGTTAGCTTCAAATCCATGCGGAACACATGATTTAGCTGCAAATCAATGCAATGTGGAAGTTATAGCTTCAAATCCAAGCGAAACAAATGTGTTAGCATCAGATACTTGCGATATAATTGATATAGTTTCAAATGCAGGGGAAACAAACGAGTTAGCATCAAATCATGCAAAACACATGATTAAGCTTCAAATCAATGCTATGAGGAAGGTTTAGTTTCAAATCCATGCGACACAAATGATTTATCTTTAGATACTTGCGATATAAGTGATATAGCTTCAAATGAGGACGAAACAAACGAGTTAGCTTCAAATCCAAGCGAAGCACATGATTTAGCTTCAAATCAATGCGATGTAGAAGGTTTAGCTACAAATCCATGCGAAACACATGATTTAGCTGCAAATTAATGCGATGTAGAAGGTTTAGACTCAAATCCATGCGAAACAAATGATTTAGCATCAGATACTTGCGATATAACACATATAGCTTCAAATGCGGAAGGCACAAACGAGTTAGCTTCTTATCCAAGCGAAACACATGATATAGCTTCAAATCAATGCGATTTAGAAGGTTTAGCTTCAAATCCATGCGGAACAAATGATTTAGCTTCACACACTTCGGATATATGTGATATAGCTTCAACTGCATGCGAAACAAACGAGTTAGCTTCAAATCCATGAGAAACAAATGATTTGGGCTTCAAATCAATGCGATGTAGAAGGTTTAGCATCAAATCCATGCAAAACACATGATTTAGCTTCAAATCAATGCGATGTAGAAGGTTTAGCTTCAAATTCATGCGCAACAAATGATTTAGCTTCAGATACTTGCGATATAAGTGATATAGCATCAAATGCAGGCGAAACGAACGAGTTAGCTTCAAATCCATGCGAAACACATGATTAAGCTGCAAATCAATGCGATGTAGAAGGTTTAGACTCAAATCCATGCGAAACAAATGATTTAGCATCAGATTCTTGCGATATAACACATATAGCTTCAAATGCGGAAGGCACAAACGAGTTAGCTTCTTATCCAAGCGAAACACATGATATAGCTTCAAATCAATGCGATTTAGAAGGTTTAGCTTCAAATCCATGCGGAACAAATGATTTAGCTTCAAATCCATGAGAAACACATGATTTAGCTTCAAATCAATGCGATGTAGAAGGTTTAGCTTCAAATCCATGCGAAACATATGATTTAGCATCAGATACTTGCGATATAACTGATATAACTTCAAATGCAGGCGAAACGAACGAGTTATCATCAAATTCATGCGAAACAAATGATTTAGCTTCAGATACTAGCGATATAAGTGATATAGCTTCAAATGCAGGGGAAACAAACGAGTTAGCATGAAAATCATGCAAAACACACGTTTAAGCCTCAAATTAATGCTGTGTGGAAAGTTTAGCTTCAAGTCCATGCGAAACACATGAATTAGCTTCAAATCAGTGCGATGTAGAAGGTTTAGCTTGAAACAATGCGATGCGGAAGGTTTAGCTTCAAATCAATGCGACACAAATGACTTAGCATCAGATACATGCGATATATGTGATATAGCTTCAAATGCAGGATAAACAAAGGAGTTAGGTTCAAATCCATGCAAAACACATGATTAAGCTTCAAATCGATGCGAAGTAGAAGGCTTAGCTTCAAATCCATGCGAAACCAATGATTTAGCTTCAGATATTTGCGATATAAGTGATATAGCTTCAAATGCAGGGAAATAAACGAGTTAGCCTGAAAACCTTGCAAAACACATGATTAAGCCTCAAATCAATGCTGTGTGGAAGGTCTAGATTCAAGTCCACGCGAAACAAATGATGTAGCTTCAAACACTTGGGATATAAGTGATATAGATTCAATTGCAGACGAAACAAACGAGTTAGCTTCAAATCCATGCGAAACACATGATTTAGCTGCAAATCAATGCTAGGTAGAAGATTTAGCTTCAAATCCATGAGACACAAATGATTTAGCTTCAGATACTTGCAATATAAGTGACAGAGCTTCAAATGCAGACGAAGCAAACGAGTTAGCTTCAAATCCATGCGAAACACATGATTTAGCAGCAAATCAATACGATGTAGAAGGTTTAGCTTCAAATCCATGCGAAACCAATGATTCTCCTTCAGATACTTTCGATATAAGTGGCATAGCTTCAAATGCAGGCGAAACAAACGAGTTAGCTTCTAATCATGCGAACCACATGATTTAGCTTCAAATCAATGCGATGTAGAAGGTTTAGCTTCAAATCCATGCGAAATAAATGATTTAGCTTCAAACACTTGGGATATAAGTGATATAGCTTCAAATGCAGACGAAGCAATCGAGTTAGCTTCAAATCCATGCGAAACAAATGATTTAGCTTCAAATACATGTGATATACATGATTTCGCTTCAACTGCATGCGAAACAAATGAGTTAGCTTCAAATACTGGTGATATACATGATTTAGCTTCAATTGCACGTGAAACAAACGTGTTAGCTTCAAATCAATGCGAAACACATGAAGTAGAAGGCTTATCTTCGAATCCATGCAAAACAAACGGTTTAGCTTCAAATACTTATGATATACATGATTTAGCTTCACCTGCATGTGAAACAAACGAATTAGTTTCAAATTCAAACGAAACACATGATTTAGCTTCAAATCAATGCCAAGAAGAAGGCTTAGTTTCAAATCCATGCGGCACGAATAGTTTAGATTCAAATACTTGTTTTATATATGATTCAGCTTCAACTGCATGCGAAACAAACGAGTTAGATTCAACGCCAAGCGATAGACATGATTTAGGTTCAGAACAATGCGAAGTAGACGGCTTAACTTCTAATCCATGCCAATCAAATGGTTTCGCTTCAAAATACTTGTTTTATACAAGATTTAGCTTCAACTGCATATGAAAAAACGAGTTAGCTTCAAATCCTTGCGAAACACATGATTTAGCTTCAAAACACTGCGAAGTAGAAGGCTTAACAGCGACTCCTTGCGAAACAAATGGTTTAGCTTCAACTACATGTGATATACATGATTTCGCTTCAAATCCATGCGAAACATATGATTTACGTTCATATACTTCCGATATAACTGATATAGCTTCAAATGCAGGAGAAACAAACGAGTTAGCTCCAAATCCATGCGATGCACGAGATTCAGCTGCAAATCAATGCGATGTAGATGGTTTAGCTGCAAATCCATGCGAAACACATGATTTAGCTTCAAATCATTGCGATGTAGAAGGATTAGATTCTAATCCATGCGAAATAAACAAAATGAGCATCAAACACTACGGATATAAGTGATCTAGCTTCAAATGCAGGCGAAACGAACGAGTTAGCTTCAAATCCATGCGAAACACATGATTTAGCTGCAAATCAATGCGATGTAGAGGTTTAGACTCAAATCCATGCGAAACAAATGATTTAGCTTCAAATCAATGCGAAGTAGAAGGGCTTAGCTTCAAATCCATGCGAAACAAATGATTTAGGTTCAGATACTTGCGATATAAGTGATATAGCTTCAAATGCAGGCGAAACAAACGTGTTAGCTTCAAATCCATGCAAAACACATGATTAAGTTTCAAATGCATGCGACGGACAGGATTTAGGTTCAAATTCATGCGAAACACACGGCTTAGATTCAAATTCATGCGAAACACATGATTTAGCCTCAAATCAATGTGATGTAGAAGGTTTAGCTTCAAATCCATGCGAAACACACGAATTGGCTGCAAATCAATGCGATGTAGAAAGTTTAGCTTCAAACCCATGCGATACACAAGATTTATCTTCAAATCAATGCGATGTAGAAGGATTAGCTCCAAATTAATGCGATGCAGAAGGTTTAGTTTCAAATCCATGGGAAACGAATGATTTAGCTTCAGATACATGCGTTATAAGTGATATAGCATCGAATGCAGGCGAAACAAACGTGTTAGCTTCAAATCCATGCAAAACACATGATTAAGCTTCAAATGCATGCGACGGACAAGTGTTAGGATCAAATTCATGCGAAACACATGGTTTAGCTTCAAATCCATGCGAAACAAATGATTTAGCATCAGATACTCGTGATATAAGTGGTGTAGCTTCAAATGCAGGCGAAACAATCGATTTAGCAACAGATACTTGCGATATGACTGATATAGCTTCAAATGCAGGGGAAACAAAGGAGTTAGCATCAAGTCCATGCAAAACACATGATATAGCTTCAAATCAATGCGATGTAGAAGGTTACCTTCAAATCCAAGCGAAACACACGATTTAGATTCAAATCAATGCGATGTAGAAGGTTTAGCTTCAAATCCATGCGAAACAAATGATTTAGCTTCAAACACTTAGGATATAAGTGATATAGCATCAAATGCAGGCGAAACGAACGAGTTGGCTTCAAATTCATGCGAAACACATGATTTAGCTGCAAATCAATGCGATGTAGAAAGCTTAGCTTCAAATCCATGCGAAGCAAACGATTTAGCAGCAGATACTTGCGATATGACTGATATGGCTTCAAATGCAGGGGAAACAAAGGAGTTAGCATCAAATCCATGCAAAACACATGATTTAGCTTCAAATCAATGCGATGTAGAAGGTTAGCTTCAAATCCAAGCGAAACACATGATTTAGATTCAAATTTATGCGGTGTAGAAGATTTAGCTTCAAATCCATGCGAAAACAATGATTTTGCTTCAGATACTTGCGATATAAGTGGCTTAGCTTCAAATGCAGACGAAACAAACGAGTTAGCTGCAATTCCAAGCGAAACACATGATTTAGCAGCAAATCAATCCGATGTAGAAGGTTTAACTTCTAATCCATGCGAAACCAATGATTTAGCTTCAGATACTTGCGATATATGTGATATAGCTTCAAATGCAGACGAATCAGACGAGTTAGCTTCAAATCCATGCGATGTAGAAGGTTTAGCTTCAAATCCACGCGAACCACATGATTTAGCTTCAAATCAATACGATGTAGAAGGTTATATGCCAAACATTTGGCATATAAGTGATATAGCTTCAAATGCAGACGAATCAAACGAGTTAGGTTCAAAATCCATGCGACCCAAATGTTTTAGCTTCAAATACTTGCAATATAAATGATATAGATTCAAATGCAGGCGAAACCAACGAGTTAGCTTCAAATCCATGCGAAACACATGATTTAGCTGCAACTCAATGCGATGTAGAAGGTTTAGCTTCAAAACCATGCGAAACAAATGATTTAGCATCAGGTACTTGCGATGTAGTAGGATTAGCTTCAAATCCATGCTAAACATATGATTTAGCTTCAGATACTTGCGATATAAGTGATATAGATTGAAATGCAGGAGAAACAAACGAGTTAGCTTCATGTCCAAGCCAAACACATGATTTAGCTGCAAATCAATGCGATGTAGAAGGTTTAGCTTCAAATCCATGCGAAACAAATGATTTAGGTTCAGATACTTGCGATATAAGTGATATAGCTTCAAATGCAGGCGAAACAAACAAGTTAGCTTCAAATCCATGCGAAACAAATGATTTAGCTTCAGATACTAGCGACATAAGTGATATAGCTTCAAATGCAGGCGACACTAACGAGTTAGCTTCAAATCCATGCGGAACACATGATTTAGCTGCAAATCAATGCAATGTAGAAGTTATAGCTTCAAATCCAAGCGAAACAAATGTGTTAGCATCAGATACTTGCGATATAATTGATATAGTTTCAAATGCAGGGGAAACAAACGAGTTAGCATCAAATCCATGCAAAACACATGATTAAGCTTCAAATCAATGCTATGAGGAAGGTTTAGCTTCAAATCCATGCGACACAAATGATTTATCTTTAGATACTTGCGATATAAGTGATATAGCTTCAAATGAGGACGAAACAAACGAGTTAGCTTCAAATCCAAGCGAAGCACATGATTTAGCTTCAAATCAATGCGATGTAGAAGGTTTAGCTACAAATCCATGCGAAACACATGATTTAGCTGCAAATTAATGCGATGTAGAAGGTTTAGACTCAAATCCATGCGAAACAAATGATTTAGCATCAGATACTTGCGATATAACACATATAGCTTCAAATGCGGAAGGCACAAACGAGTTAGCTTCTTATCCAAGCGAAACACATGATATAGCTTCAAATCAATGCGATTTAGAAGGTTTAGCTTCAAATCCATGCGGAACAAATGATTTAGCTTCACACACTTCGGATATATGTGATATAGCTTCAACTGCATGCGAAACAAACGAGTTAGCTTCAAATCCATGAGAAACAAATGATTTGGGCTTCAAATCAATGCGATGTAGAAGGTTTAGCATCAAATCCATGCAAAACACATGATTTAGCTTCAAATCAATGCGATGTAGAAGGTTTAGCTTCAAATTCATGCGCAACAAATGATTTAGCTTCAGATACTTGCGATATAAGTGATATAGCATCAAATGCAGGCGAAACGAACGAGTTAGCTTCAAATCCATGCGAAACACATGATTTAGCTGCAAATCAATGCGATGTAGAAGGTTTAGACTCAAATCCATGCGAAACAAATGATTTAGCATCAGATTCTTGCGATATAACACATATAGCTTCAAATGCGGAAGGCACAAACGAGTTAGCTTCTTATCCAAGCGAAACACATGATATAGCTTCAAATCAATGCGATTTAGAAGGTTTAGCTTCAAATCCATGCGGAACAAATGATTTAGCTTCAAATCCATGAGAAACACATGATTTAGCTTCAAATCAATGCGATGTAGAAGGTTTAGCTTCAAATCCATGCGAAACATATGATTTAGCATCAGATACTTGCGATATAACTGATATAACTTCAAATGCAGGCGAAACGAACGAGTTATCATCAAATTCATGCGAAACAAATGATTTAGCTTCAGATACTAGCGATATAAGTGATATAGCTTCAAATGCAGGGGAAACAAACGAGTTAGCATGAAAATCATGCAAAACACACGTTTAAGCCTCAAATTAATGCTGTGTGGAAAGTTTAGCTTCAAGTCCATGCGAAACACATGAATTAGCTTCAAATCAGTGCGATGTAGAAGGTTTAGCTTGAAAACAATGCGATGCGGAAGGTTTAGCTTCAAATCAATGCGACACAAATGACTTAGCATCAGATACATGCGATATATGTGATATAGCTTCAAATGCAGGATAAACAAAGGAGTTAGGTTCAAATCCATGCGAAACACATGATTAAGCTTCAAATCGATGCGAAGTAGAAGGCTTAGCTTCAAATCCATGCGAAACCAATGATTTAGCTTCAGATATTTGCGATATAAGTGATATAGCTTCAAATGCAGGGAAATAAACGAGTTAGCCTGAAAACCTTGCAAAACACATGATTAAGCCTCAAATCAATGCTGTGTGGAAGGTCTAGATTCAAGTCCACGCGAAACAAATGATGTAGCTTCAAACACTTGGGATATAAGTGATATAGCTTCATTTGCAGACGCAACAAACGAGCTAGCTTCAACTCCATGCAAATCAGATGATTTATATTAAAAATCATGCGAAACACATGGATTAGCTTCAAGTTCGTGCGAAACAAATGATTTAGCCTCAAATCCATGCGAAATACATGTTTTAGCCTTAAATCAATGCGATGTGGCAGGTTTAGCTTCAAATCCAAGCGACAAACATGATTTAGCATCATATACTTGCGATATAAGTGATACAGCTTCAAATGCAGGGGAAACAAAGGAGCTAGCTTCAAATCCAGGCGAAACACATGATTTAGCTGCAAATCAATGCGATGTAGAAGGTTTAGCTTCAAATCCAAGCGAATCACATGATTTCGCTTCAAATCATTGCGATGTAAAAGGTATTGGGGTTCAAATCCATGCCAAACAAACGAATTAGCTTCAAACACTTGGGATATAAGTGATATAGCAACAAATTCAGGCGAAACTAACGAGTTAGATTCAAATCCGTGCGAAACACAAGATCTAGATTCAAATCAATGCGATGTAGAAGGTTTAGATTCAAATCCATGCGACACAAGTGATTTAGCTTCAAATAATTGCGATATAAGTGATATAGCTTCAACTGCATGCGAAACAAACGAGTTAGTTTCAAATCCATGCGAAACACATGATTTAGCTTCAAATCAATCCGAAGTAGAAGGCTTAGCATCAAATCCATGCGAAGCAAATGGTTCAGCTTCAAATATTTGTGATATATATGATTTAGCTTCAACTGCATGCGAAACAATCGAATTAGCATCAAATCCACGCGAATCACATGATTTAGCTTCAAATTAATACGAAGTAGAAGGCCTTAGCATCAAGTCCAAACGAATCAAATGGTTTAGCTTCACTTAATAGATAGGTATTGTATACATGTATACAATACTAGTATACATGTATATCGCAAGTATTGTAACTAATTCATCGATTTGAAGCTAACTCGTTTGTTTCCCCTGCATTTGAAGCTATATTACTAATTATCGCACTTATCTGAATCTAAGTCATGTGATTCGTTTGGATTTGAAGCTTACCCTCCATCTTCGCAATTGATTTGAATCTAAATCATCTGTTTCGTATGGAGTTGAAGCTAGCTCGTTTGTTTCGTCTGCATTTGAAGATGAATAACATATATCGCAAGTATCTGAAGCTAAATCATTTGTTTCGCATGGATTTGAAGCTAACTCGTTTGTTTCCCCTGCATTTCAAGCTATATTACTAATATCGCTAGTATCTGATGCTAAATCATTTGTTTCGCATGGATTTGAAGCTAAACCTTCAACATCGCTTTGATTTGCAGCTATATCATGTGTTTCGCATGGATTTGCAGCTAACTCGTTCGTTTCGCCTGCATTTGATGCTATATCACTTATATCGCAAGTATCTAAAGCTAAATCACTTGTTTCGCATGGCTTTGAAGCTAAACCTTCTACATCGCATTGATATTCAGTTTAATCATGTGTATCGCATGGATTTGAAGCTAACTCGTTTGTTTCGTCTGCATTTGAAGATATATCACTTATATCGCAAGTATCTCAACCTAAATCATTTGTTTCTTATGGATTTGAAACTAAACCATCTACCTCGCATTGATTTGAAGCTAAATCATGTGTATCGCATGGATTTTTAATCTAACTCGTTTGGTTAGTCTGCATTTGAATCTATATGATTTCTATCACAAGTGTTTGCAGCTAAATCATTTGTTTCGCATGGAATTGATGCTAACTTGTTTGTTTCGTCTGCATTTGAAGCTATGCCACTTCTATCGCAAGTATCTGAAGCTGAATTATTGGTTTCGCATGGATTTGAAGCTAAACCTTCTACATCCCATTGATTCGAAGCTAAATCATTTGCTTCGCATAGATTTGAAGCTAACTCAATTGTTTCGTCTGTATTTGAAGATATATCACTTATATCGCAAGTATCTGAACCTAAATCATTTGTTTGTTATGGATTTGAAGCTAAGCCTTCTACCTCGCATTGATTCGAAGCTAAATCATTTGTTTCGCATGGATGTGAAGCTAAACCTCCTACATCGCATTGATTTGAAGCTAAATCATGTGATTCGCTTGGATTGGAAGCTAAGTTGTTTATTTCGTCTGCATTTGAAGGTCTATCACTTATATCGCAAGTATCCGAAGCTAAATCATTTGTGTCTCATGGATTTGAAGCTAAACCTTCTACATCGCATAGATTTGAAGCTAAATCATGTGTTTCGCATGGATTTGCAGCTAGCTCGTTCGTTTAGCCTGCATTTGATGCTATATCACTTATATCGTAAGTATCTGAAGCTAAATCATTTGTTTCGCACGGATTTGAAGCTATATCACTTATATCCCAAGTGTTTGAAGCTAAATTATTCGTTTCGCTTGGATTTGAAGCTAACTCGTTTGTTTCGTCTGCACTTGAAGCAATATCACATATATCGCTAGTATCTGAAGCTAAATCATTTGTTTCGCATGGATTTGAAGCTAAACCAACATCGCTTTGATTTGCAGCTATATCATGTGTTTCGCATGGATTTGCAGCTAACTCGTTCGTTTCGCCTGCATTTGATGCTATATCACTTATATCGCAAGTATCTGAAGCTAAATCATTTGTTTCGCATGGATTTGAAGCTAAACCTTCTACATCGCATGGACTTGAAGCTAACTCGTTTGTTCGCATACAGCTGAAGCTATATCACACATATCCCAAGTGTTTGCAGCTCTATCATTTGTTTCGCATGGATTTGAAGCTAAACCATCAAATCGCATGAATTTTAAGCTAAATCATGTGTTCCGCTTGGATTTGAAGCTAACTCGTTTGTTTCGTCTGCACTTAAAGCAATATCACATATATCGCTAGTATCTGAAGCTAAATCATTTGTTTCGCATGGATTTGAAGCTAAACCTTCAACATCGCTTTGATTTGCAGCTATATCATGTGTTTCGCATGGATTTGCAGCTAACTCGTTCGTTTCGCCTGCATTTGATGCTATATCACTTATATCGCAAGTATCTGAAGCTAAATCATTTGTTTCGAATGGATTTGAAGCCAAACCTTCTATATCGCATTGATTTGATGTTAAATCATGTGTTTTGCATGGATTTGAAGCTAACTCGTTTGTTTCCCTTGCATTTGAAGCTATATCACTTATATCGCAAGTATCTGATGCTAAGTCATTTATTTCGCATGGATTTGAAGCTAACTCGTTTGTTTGGCCTGCAGTTGAATCTATATCACTTATATCGCAAGTATTTGAAGCAAAATCATTTGTTCCGCATCGATTTGAAGCTAAGCCTTCTTACTTTTTTCGAATTGATTTGAACCTAAATCATTTGTTTCGCTTGGATGTGAAGCTAGCTCGTTTGTTTCGTCTGCATTTGAAGCTATATCACTTATATCCCAAGTGTGTGAAGCTACATCATTTGTTTCGCTTGGATTTAAAGCTAAACGATCTACATCGCATTGATTTGAAGCTAAATCATGTGTTTTGCATGCATTTGAAGCTAACTCGTTTGTTTCCCCTGCATTTGAAGCTATATCACTTATATCGCAAGTTCATGTGCTAAATCATGTGTTTCGCTTTGACTTGAAGCTATACCTTCTACATCGCATTGATTTGCTGCTAAATTATGTGTTTCGCATGGATTTGAATCTTACTCGTTTGTTTCGCCTGCATTTGAAGCTATATCAGTTATATCGCAAGCATTTGAAGCTAAATCATTTGTTCCGCATGGATTTGAAGCTAAGCCTTCTACATCGCATTGATTTGAAGCTTAATCATGTGTGTCGCATGGAGTTGAAGCCAGCTCGTTTGTTTCGTCTGCATTTGAACGTATATCGCTTATAACGCATTTATCTGAAGATAAATCTTTTGTTCCGCATGGATTTGAAGCTAAGCCTTCTACTTCGCATTGATTTGAAGCTAAATCATGTGTATCGCATGCATTTGAAGCTAACTCGTTTGATTCGTCTGCATTTGAAGCTATATCACTTATATCCCGAGTGTTTGATGCTAAATCATTTGTTTCGCATGGATTTGTATCTAAACTTCTACATCGCATTGATTTGATGCTAAATCATGTGTTTCGCTTGGATGTGAAGCTAACTCATTTGTTTCGTCTGCATTTGAAGCTATATCACTTATATCCCAAGTGTTTGAAGCTAAATCATTTGTTTCGCATGAATTTGAAGCTAAACCTTCTACATCGCATTGATTTGAATCTTAATCATGTGTTTCACATGGATTTGAAGCTAATTCGTTTCTATCCCCTGCATTTGAAGCTATACCATTTATATCGCAAGTATCTGATACTAAATCATTTGTTTCGCATGGATTTGAAGCTAAACCTTCTACATCGCATTGCTTTACATCTAAATGATGTTTTTTGCAAGGATTTGAACTAACTCGTTTGTTTCGTCTGCATTTGAAGCTATATCACTTATATCGCAAGTGTTTGAAGCTAAATCATTTGTTTCGCGTGGATTTGAAGCTAACTCGTTTGTTTCGTCTGCATTTGAAGATATATCACTTATATCGCAAGTATCTCAACCTAAATCATTTGTTTCTTATGGATTTGAAGCTAAACCATCTACCTCGCATTGATTTGAAGCTAAATCATGTGTATCGCATGGATTTTTAATCTAACTTGTTTGGTTAGTCTGCATTTGAATCTATATGATTTCTATCCCAAGTGTTTGCAGCTAAATCATTTGTTTCGCATGGAATTGATGCTAACTTGTTTGTTTCGTCTGCATTTGAAGCTATGCCACTTCTATCGCAAGTATCTGAAGCTGAATTATTGGTTTCGCATGGATTTGAAGCTAAACCTTCTACATCCCATTGATTCGAAGCTAAATCATTTGCTTCGCATAGATTTGAAGCTAACTCAATTGTTTCGTCTGTATTTGAAGATATATCACTTATATCGCAAGTATCTGAACCTAAATCATTTGTTTTTTATGGATTTGAAGCTAAGCCTTCTACCTCGCATTGATTCGAAGCTAAATCATTTGTTTCGCATGGATGTGAAGCTAAACCTCCTACATCGCATTGATTTGAAGCTAAATCATGTGATTCGCTTGGATTGGAAGCTAAGTCGCTTATTTCGTCTGCATTTGAAGGTCTATCACTTATATCGCAAGTATCCGAAGCTAAATCATTTGTGTCTCATGGATTTGAAGCTAAACCTTCTACATCGCATAGATTTGAAGCTAAATCATGTGTTTCGCATGGATTTGCAGCTAGCTCGTTCGTTTAGCCTGCATTTGATGCTATATCACTTATATCGTAAGTATCTGAAGCTAAATCATTTGTTTCGCACGGATTTGAAGCTATATCACTTATATCCCAAGTGTTTGAAGCTAAATCATTCGTTTCGCTTGGATTTGAAGCTAACTCGTTTGTTTCGTCTGCACTTGAAGCAATATCACATATATCGCTAGTATCTGAAGCTAAATCATTTTTTTCGCATGGATTTGAAGCTGAGCCTTCTACATCGCATTGATTTGAAGCTTTATCATGCGTGTCGCATGGAGTTGAAGCTAGCTCGTTTGTTTCGTCTGCATTTGAACGTATATCGCTTATAACGCAATTATCTGAAGATAAATCATTTGTTCCGCATGGATTTGAAGCTAAGCATTCTACTTCGCATTGATTTGAAGCTAAATCATGTGTATCGCATGCATTTTGAAGCTAACCCGTTTGATTCGTCTCCATTTGAAGCTATATCACTTATATCCCGAGTGTTTGGTGCTAAATCATTTGTTTCGCATGGATTTGTAGCTAAACCTTCTACATCGCATTGATTTGAAGCTAAATCATGTGTTTCGCTTGGATGTGAAGTTAACTCGTTTGTTTCGTCTGCATTTGAAGCTATATCACATATATCCCAAGTGTTTGAAGCTGAATCATTTGTTTCGCATGAATTTGAAGCTAAACCTTCTACATCGCATTGATTTGAAGCTTAATCATTTGTTTCGCATGGATTTGGAGCTAACTCGTTTGTTTCGTCTGCATTTGGAGGTATATCACTTATATCGCAAGTATCTGAAACTAAATCATATGTGTCGCATGGATTTGAAGCTAAACCTTCTACATCGCATAGATTTGAAGCAAAATCATGTGTTTCGCATGGATTTGCAGCTAACTCGTTCGTTTAGCCTGCATTTGATGCTATATCACTTATATCGTAAGTATCTGAAGCTAAATCACTTGTGTCGCATGGATTTGAAGCACAACCTTCTACATCGCATTGATTTGAAGCTAAATCATGTGTTTAGCTTGAATTTGAAACCAAACCTTCTACTTCGCTTCGATTTGCAGCTAATTCATGTGTTTCGCATGGATTTGAAGCTAACTCTTTTGTTTCGTTTGCACTTAAAGCAATATCACGTATATCGCTAGTATCTGAAGCTAAATCATTTGTTTCGCATGGATTTGAAGCTAAACCTTCAACATCGCTTTGATTTGCAGCTATATCATGTGTTTCGCATGGATTTGCAGCTAACTCGTTCGTTTCGCCTGCATTTGATGCTATATCACTTATATCGCAAGTATCTGAAGCTAAATCATTTGTTTCGCACCGATTTGAAGCTAAACCTTCTACATCGCATGGACTTGAAGCTAACTCGTTTGTTTCGCATACAGCTGAAGCTATATCACACATATCCCAAGTATTTGCAGCTCTATCATTTGTTTCGCATGGATTTGAAGCTAAACCATCTAAATCGCATGAATTTTAAGCTAAATCATGTGTTCCGCTTGGATTCGAAGCTAACTCGTTTGTTTCGTCTGCACTTAAAGCAATATCACATATATCGCTAGTATCTGAAGCTAAATCATTTGTTTCGCATGGATTTGAAGCTAAACCTTCAACATCGCTTTGATTTGCAGCGATATCATGTGTTTCACATGGATTTGCAGCTAACTCGTTCGTTTCGCCTGCATTTGATGCTATATCACTTATATCGCAAGTATCTGAAGCTAAATCATTTGTTTCGAATGGATTTGAAGCCAAACCTTCTATATCGCATTGATTTGATGTTGAATCATGTGTTTTGCATGGATTTGAAGCTAACTCGTTTGTTTCCCTTGCATTTGAAGCTATATCACTTATATCGCAAGTATCTGATGCTAAGTCATTTATTTCGCATGGATTTGAAGCTAACTCGTTTGTTTGGCCTGCAGTTGAATCTATATCACTTATATCGCAAGTATTTGAAGCAAAATCATTTGTTCCGCATCGATTTGAAGCTAAGCCTTCTACTTCGAATTGATTTGAAGCTAAATCATTTGTTTCGCTTGGATGTGAAGCTAGCTCGTTTGTTTCGTCTGCATTTGAAGCTATATCACTTATATCCCAAGTGTGTGAAGCTACATCATTTGTTTCGCTTGGATTTAAAGCTAAACGATCTACATCGCATTGATTTGAAGCTAAATCATGTGTTTTGCATGCATTTGAAGCTAACTCGTTTGTTTCGTCTGCATTTGAAGCTATATCACTTATATCCCGAGTGTTTGATGCTAAATCATTTGTTTCGCATGGATTTGAAGCTAAACCTTCAACATCGCTTTGATTTGCAGCTATATCATGTGTTTCGCATGGATTTGCAGCTAACTCGTTCGTTTCGCCTGCATTTGAAGCTATATCACTTAAATCGCAAGTATCTAAAGCTAAATCACTTGTTTCGCATGGCTTTGAAGCTAAACCTTCTACATCTCATTGATTTTCAGTTTAATCATGTGTTTCGCATGGGTTTGAAGCTAACTCGTTTGTTTCGTCTGCGTTTGAAGCTATATCACTTATATCCCAAGTATTTGAAGCTAAATCATTTGTTTCGCATGGATTTGAAGCTAAACCTTCTACATCACATGGACTTAAAGCTAACTCGATTGTTTCGCATGCAGCTGAAGCTATATCACCCATATCCCAAGTGTTTGCAGCTCTATCATTTGTTTCGCATGGATTTGAAGCTAAACCATCTAAATCGCATGAATTTTAAGCTAAATCATGTGTTCCGCATGGATTTGAAGCTAACTCGTTTGTTTCGTCTGCACTTGAAGCAATATCACTAATATCGCTAGTATCTGAAGCTAAATCATTTGTTTCGCATGGATTTGAAGCTAAACCTTCAACATCGCTTTGATTTGCAGCTATATTATGTGTTTCCCATGGATTTGCAGCTAACTCGTTCGTTTCGCCTGCATTTGATGCTATATCACTTATATCGCAAGTATCTAAAGCTAAATCACTTGTTTCGCATGGCTTTGAAGCTAAACCTTCTACATCGCATGGACTTGAAGCTAACTCGTTTGTTTCGCATGCAGCTGAAGCTATATCACCCATATCTCAAGTGTTTGCAGCTCTATCATTTGTTTCGCATGGATTTGAAGCTAAACCATCTAAATCGCATGAATTTTAAGCTAATTCATGTGTTCCGCATGGATTTGAAGCTAACTCGTTTGTTTCGTCTGCACTTAAAGCAATATCACATATATCGCTAGTATCTGAAGCTAAATCATTTGTTTCGCATGGATTTGAAGCTAAACCTTCAACATCGCTTTGATTTGCAGCTATATCATGTGTTTCGCATGGATTTGCAGCTAACTCGTTCGTTTCGCCCGCATTTGATGCTATATCACTTATATCGCAAGTATCTGAAGCTAAATCATTTGTTTCGCATGGATTTGAAGCTAAACCATCTACTTTCGCATTGATTTGAAGCTGACTCGTTTGCTTCGTGCGCATTTGAAGCTATATCACTTATATCCCAACTGTTTGAAGATAAATCATTTCATTCGCATGGATTTGAAGCTAGCTTGTTTCTTTCGTCTGCATTTGAAGCTATATCACATATATCGCAAGTATCTGAAGCTAAATCATTTGTGTCGTATGGATTTGGAGCTAAGCCTTCTACTACGCATTGATTTGGAGCTAAATAATTCGTTTCGCATGGATTTGGAGCTAACTAGTTTGTTTCTCCTGCATTTGTAGCTATATCACTTCTATCGCAAGTATCTGGACCTAAATCATTTGTGTCGCATTGATTTGAAGCTAAACCTTCTACTTCGCATTGATTTTCAGCTATATCATGTGTATCGCATGCATTTTGAAGCTGACTCGTTTGATTCGTCTGCATTTGAAGCTATATCACTTATATCCCGAGTGTTTGATGCTAAATCATTTGTTTCGCATGGATTTGTAGCTAAACCTTCTACATCGTATTGATTTGAAGCTAAATCATGTGTTCCGCTTGGATGTGAAGCTAAGTCGTTTGTTTCGTTTGCATTTGAAGCTATATCACTTATATCCCAAGTGTTTGAAGCTAAATCATTTGTTTCGCATGAATTTGAAGCTAAACCTTCTACATCGCATTGACTTGAAGCTTAATCATGTGTTTCGCATGGATTTGAAGCTAATTCGTTTGTATCCCCTGCATTTCAAGCTATATCATTTATATCGCAAGTATCTGATACTAAATCATTTGTTTCGCACGGATTTGAAGCTAAACCTTCTACATCGCTTTGATTTTCGGTTTAATCATGTGTTTCGCATGGATTTGAAACTAACTTGTTTGTTTCGTCTGCATTTGAAGCTATATCACTTATATCCCAAGTATCTGAAGCTAAATCATTTGTTTCGCATGGATTTGAAGCTAAACCATCTAAATCGCATGAATTTTAAGCTAAATCATGTGTTCCGCATGGATTTGAAGCTAACTCGTTTGTTTCGTCTGCACTTGAAGCAATATCACATATATCGCTAGTATCTGAAGCTAAATCATTTGTTTCGCATGGATTTGAAGCTAAGCCTTCTACTTCGCATTGATTTGAAGCTAAATCATGTGTATCGCATGCATTTTGAAGCTAACTCGTTTGATTCGTCTGCATTTGAAGCTATATCACTTATATCCCGAGTGTTTGATGCTAAATCATTTGTTTCGCATGGATTTGTATCTAAACCTTCTACATCGCATTGATTTGATGCTAAATCATGTGTTTCGCTTGGATGTGAAGCTAACTCATTTGTTTCGTCTGCATTTGAAGCTATATCACTTATATCCCAAGTGTTTGAAGCTAAATCATTTGTTTCGCATGAATTTGAAGCTAAACCTTCTACATCGCATTGATTTGAAGCTTAATCATGTGTTTCACATGGATTTGAAGCTAATTCGTTTCTATCCCCTGCATTTGAAGCTATATCATTAATATCGCAAGTATCTGATACTAAATCATTTGTTTCGCATGGATTTGAAGCTAAACCTTCTACATCGCATTGCTTTGCATCTAAATGATGTTTTTCGCAAGGATTTGAACTAACTCGTTTGTTTCGTCCGCATTTGAAGCTATATCACTTATATCCCAAGTGTTTGAAGCTAAATCATTTGTTTCGCATGGATTTGAAGCTAACTCGTTTTTTTCGTCTGCATTTGGAGGTATATCACTTATATCGCAAGTTCATGTGCTAAATCATGTGTTTCGCTTTGACTTGAAGCTACACCTTCTACATCGCATTGATTTGCAGCTAAATTATGTGTTTCGCATGGATTTGAAGCTAACTCGTGTGTTTCGTCTGCACTTGAAGCAATATCACATATATCGCTAGTATCTGAAGCTAAATCATTTTTTTCGCATGGATTTGAAGCTGAGCCTTCTACATCGCATTGATTTGAAGCTTTATCATGCGTGTCGCATGGAGTTGAAGCTAGCTCGTTTGTTTCGTCTGCATTTGAACGTATATCGCTTATAACGCAATTATCTGAAGATAAATCATTTCTTCCGCATGGATTTGAAGCTAAGCCTTCTACTTCGCATTGATTTGAAGCTAAATCATGTGTATCGCATGCATTTTGAAGCTAACTCGTTTGATTCGTCTCCATTTGAAGCTATATCACTTATATCCCGAGTGTTTGATGCTAAATCATTTGTTTCGCATGGATTTGTAGCTAAACCTTCTACATCGCATTGATTTGAAGCTAAATCATGTGTTTCGCTTGGATGTGAAGTTAACTCGTTTGTTTCGTCTGCATTTGAAGCTATATCACATATATCCCAAGTGTTTGAAGCTGAATCATTTGTTTCGCATGAATTTGAAGCTAAACCTTCTACATCGCATTGATTTGAAGCTTAATCATTTGTTTCGCATGGATTTGAAGCTAACTCGTTTGTTTCGTCTGCATTTGGAGGTATATCACTTATATCGCAAGTATCTGAAACTAAATCATATGTGTCGCATGGATTTGAAGCTAAACCTTCTACATCGCATAGATTTGAAGCTAAATCATGTGTTTCGCATGGATTTGCAGCTAACTCGTTCGTTTAGCCTGCATTTGATGCTATATCACTTATATCGTAAGTATCTGAAGCTAAATCATTTGTGTCGCATGGATTTGAAGCACAACCTTCTACATCGCATTGATTTGAAGCTAAATCATGTGTTTAGCTTGAATTTGAAACCAAACCTTCTACTTCGCTTCGATTTGCAGCTAATTCATGTGTTTCGCATGGATTTGAAGCTAACTCTTTTGTTTCGTTTGCACTTAAAGCAATATCACGTATATCGCTAGTATCTGAAGCTAAATCATTTGTTTCGCATGGATTTGAAGCTAAACCTTCAACATCGCTTTGATTTGCAGCTATATCATGTGTTTCGCATGGATTTGCAGCTAACTCGTTCGTTTCGCCTGCATTTGATGCTATATCACTTATATCGCAAGTATCTGAAGCTAAATCATTTGTTTCGCATGGATTTGAAGCTAAACCTTCTACATCGCATGGACTTGAAGCTAACTCGTTTGTTTCGCATACAGCTGAAGCTATATCACACATATCCCAAGTATTTGCAGCTCTATCATTTGTTTCGCATGGATTTGAAGCTAAACCATCTAAATCGCATGAATTTTAAGCTAAATCATGTGTTCCGCTTGGATTCGAAGCTAACTCGTTTGTTTCGTCTGCACTTAAAGCAATATCACATATATCGCTAGTATCTGAAGCTAAATCATTTGTTTCGCATGGATTTGAAGCTAAACCTTCAACATCGCTTTGATTTGCAGCGATATCATGTGTTTCACATGGATTTGCAGCCAACTCGTTCGTTTCGCCTGCATTTGATGCTATATCACTTATATCGCAAGTATCTGAAGCTAAATCATTTGTTTCGAATGGATTTGAAGCCAAACCTTCTATATCGCATTGATTTGATGTTGAATCATGTGTTTTGCATGGATTTGAAGCTAACTCGTTTGTTTCCCTTGCATTTGAAGCTATATCACTTATATCGCAAGTATCTGATGCTAAGTCATTTATTTCGCATGGATTTGAAGCTAACTCGTTTGTTTGGCCTGCAGTTGAATCTATATCACTTATATCGTAAGTATTTGAAGCAAAATCATTTGTTCCGCATCGATTTGAAGCTAAGCCTTCTACTTCGAATTGATTTGAAGCTAAATCATTTGTTTCGCTTGGATGTGAAGCTAGCTCGTTTGTTTCGTCTGCATTTGAAGCTATATCACTTATATCCCAAGTGTGTGAAGCTACATCATTTGTTTCGCTTGGATTTAAAGCTAAACGATCTACATCGCATTGATTTGAAGCTAAATCATGTGTTTTGCATGCATTTGAAGCTAACTCGTTTGTTTCGTCTGCATTTGAAGCTATATCACTTATATCCCGAGTGTTTGATGCTAAATCATTTGTTTCGCATGGATTTGAAGCTAAACCTTCAACATCGCTTTGATTTGCAGCTATATCATGTGTTTCGCATGGATTTGCAGCTAACTCGTTCGTTTCGCCTGCATTTGAAGCTATATCACTTAAATCGCAAGTATCTAAAGCTAAATCACTTGTTTCGCATGGCTTTGAAGCTAAACCTTCTACATCTCATTGATTTTCAGTTTAATCATGTGTTTCGCATGGGTTTGAAGCTAACTCGTTTGTTTCGTCTGCGTTTGAAGCTATATCACTTATATCCCAAGTATTTGAAGCTAAATCATTTGTTTCGCATGGATTTGAAGCTAAACCTTCTACATCACATGGACTTAAAGCTAACTCGATTGTTTCGCATGCAGCTGAAGCTATATCATCCATATCCCAAGTGTTTGCAGCTCTATCATTTGTTTCGCATGGATTTGAAGCTAAACCATCTAAATCGCATGAATTTTAAGCTAAATCATGTGTTCCGCATGGATTTGAAGCTAACTCGTTTGTTTCGTCTGCACTTGAAGCAATATCACTAATATCGCTAGTATCTGAAGCTAAATCATTTGTTTCGCATGGATTTGAAGCTAAACCTTCAACATCGCTTTGATTTGCAGCTATATCATGTGTTTCCCATGGATTTGCAGCTAACTCGTTCGTTTCGCCTGCATTTGATGCTATATCACTTATATCGCAAGTATCTAAAGCTAAATCACTTGTTTCGCATGGCTTTGAAGCTAAACCTTCTACATCGCATGGACTTGAAGCTAACTCGTTTGTTTCGCATGCAGCTGAAGCTATATCACCCATATCTCAAGTGTTTGCAGCTCTATCATTTGTTTCGCATGGATTTGAAGCTAAACCATCTAAATCGCATGAATTTTAAGCTAATTCATGTGTTCCGCATGGATTTGAAGCTAACTCGTTTGTTTCGTCTGCACTTAAAGCAATATCACATATATCGCTAGTATCTGAAGCTAAATCATTTGTTTCGCATGGATTTGAAGCTAAACCTTCAACATCGCTTTGATTTGCAGCTATATCATGTGTTTCGCATGGATTTGCAGCTAACTCGTTCGTTTCGCCCGCATTTGATGCTATATCACTTATATCGCAAGTATCTGAAGCTAAATCATTTGTTTCGCATGGATTTGAAGCTAAACCATCTACTTTCGCATTGATTTGAAGCTGACTCGTTTGCTTCGTGCGCATTTGAAGCTATATCACTTATATCCCAACTGTTTGAAGATAAATCATTTCATTCGCATGGATTTGAAGCTAGCTTGTTTCTTTCGTCTGCATTTGAAGCTATATCACATATATCGCAAGTATCTGAAGCTAAATCATTTGTGTCGTATGGATTTGGAGCTAAGCCTTCTACTACGCATTGATTTGGAGCTAAATAATTCGTTTCGCATGGATTTGGAGCTAACTAGTTTGTTTCTCCTGCATTTGTAGCTATATCACTTCTATCGCAAGTATCTGGACCTAAATCATTTGTGTCGCATTGATTTGAAGCTAAACCTTCTACTTCGCATTGATTTTCAGCTATATCATGTGTACCGCATGCATTTTGAAGCTGACTCGTTTGATTCGTATGCATTTGAAGCTATATCACTTATATCCCGAGTGTTTGATGCAAAATCATTTGTTTCGCATGGATTTGTAGCTAAACCTTCTACATCGTATTGATTTGAAGCTAAATCATGTGTTCCGCTTGGATGTGAAGCTAAGTCGTTTGTTTCGTTTGCATTTGAAGCTATATCACTTATATCCCAAGTGTTTGAAGCTAAATCATTTGTTTCGCATGAATTTGAAGCTAAACCTTCTACATCGCATTGACTTGAAGCTTAATCATGTGTTTCGCATGGACTTGAAGCTAATTCGTTTGTATCCCCTGCATTTCAAGCTATATCATTTATATCGCAAGTATCTGATACTAAATCATTTGTTTCGCATGGATTTGAAGCTAAACCTTCTACATCGCATTGATTTGCATCTAAATGATGTGTTTCCCCAGCATTTGAAGCTATATCACTTATATCCCAAGTGTTTGAAGCTAAATCATTTGTTTCGCATGGATTTGAAGCTAACTCGTTTGTTTCGTCTGCATTTGGAGGTATATCACTTATATCGCAAGTATCTGAAACTAAATCATTTGTGTCGCATGGATTTGCAACTAACTCGTTCGTTTCGCCTGCATTTGATGCTATATCACTTATATCGTAAGTATCTGAAGCTAAATCATTTGTTTCGCACGGATTTGAAGCTAAACCTTCTACATCGCTTTGATTTTCGGTTTAATCATGTGTTTCGCATGGATTTGAAACTAACTTGTTTGTTTCGTCTGCATTTGAAGCTATATCACTTATATCCCAAGTATCTGAAGCTAAATCATTTGTTTCGCATGGATTTGAAGCTAAACCATCTAAATCGCATGAATTTTAAGCTAAATCATGTGTTCCGCATGGATTTGAAGCTAACTCGTTTGTTTCGTCTGCACTTGAAGCAATATCACATATATCGCTAGTATCTGAAGCTAAATCATTTGTTTCGCATGGATTTGAAGCTAAGCCTTCTACTTCGCATTGATTTGAAGCTAAATCATGTGTATCGCATGCATTTTGAAGCTAACTCGTTTGATTCGTCTGCATTTGAAGCTATATCACTTATATCCCGAGTGTTTGATGCTAAATCATTTGTTTCGCATGGATTTGTATCTAAACCTTCTACATCGCATTGATTTGATGCTAAATCATGTGTTTCGCTTGGATGTGAAGCTAACTCATTTGTTTCGTCTGCATTTGAAGCTATATCACTTATATCCCAAGTGTTTGAAGCTAAATCATTTGTTTCGCATGAATTTGAAGCTAAACCTTCTACATCGCATTGATTTGAAGCTTAATCATGTGTTTCACATGGATTTGAAGCTAATTCGTTTCTATCCCCTGCAGTTGAAGCTATATCATTAATATCGCAAGTATCTGATACTAAATCATTTGTTTCGCATGGATTTGAAGCTAAACCTTCTACATCGCATTGCTTTGCATCTAAATGATGTTTTTCGCAAGGATTTGAACTAACTCGTTTGTTTCGTCTGCATTTGAATCTATATCACTTATATCGCAAGTATCTGAACCTAAATCATTGGTTTCGCATGGATTTGAAGCTAAACCATCTACATCGCATAGATTTGAAGCTAAATCATGTGTTTCGCATGGATTTGCAGCTAACTCGTTCGTATCGCCTGCATTTGATGCTATATCACTTATATCGTAAGTATCTGAAGCTAAATCATTTGTTTCGCACGGATTTGAAGCTAAACCTTCTACATCGCATTGATTTTCGGTTTAATCATGTGTTTCGCATGGATTTGAAGCTAACTTGTTTGTTTCGTCTGCATTTGAAGCTATATCACTTATATCCCAAGTATTTGAAGCTAAATCATTTGTTTCGCATGGATTTGAAGCTAAATCTTCTCCATCGCATGGATTTGAATCAAACTCGTTTGTTTCGCATGCAGCTGAAGCTATATCACCCATATCCCAAGTGTTTGCAGGTCTATCATTTGTTTCGCATGGATTTGAAGCTAAACCTTCAACATCTCTTTGATTTGCAGCTATACCATGTGTTTCGCAAGGATTTACAGCTAACTCGTTCGTTTCGCCTGCATTTGATGCTATATCACTTATATCGCAAGTATCTGAAGCTAAATCACTTGTTCCACATGGCTTTGAAGCTAAACCTTCTACATCGCATTGATTTTCAGTTTAATCTTGTGTTTCGCATGGATTTGAAGCTAACTCGTTTGTTTCGTCTGCATTTGAAGCTATATCACTTATATCCCAAGTGTTTGAAGCTAAATCATTTGTTTCGCATGGATTTGAAGCTAACTCGTTTGTTTGGCCTGCATTTGAAGCTATATCACTTATATCCCGAGTGTTTGATGCTAAATCATTTGTTTCGCATGGATTTGTAGCTAAACCTTCTACATCGTATTGATTTGAACCTACATCATGTGTTTCGCTTGGATGTGAATCTAACTCGTTTGTTACGTCTGCATTCGAAGCTATATCACTTATATCCCAAGTGTTTGAAGCTAAATCATTTGTTTCGCATGGATTTGAAGCTAACTCGTTTGTTTCGTCTGCATTTGGAGGTATATCACTTATATCGCAAGTATCTGAACCTAAATCATTGGTTTCGCATGGATTTGTAGCTAAACCTTCTACTTCCCATAGATTTGAAGCTAAATCATGTGTTTCGCATGGATTTGCAGCTAACTCGTTCGTTTCGCCTGCACTTAAAGCAATATCTCATATATCGCTAGTATCTGAAGCTAAATCATTTGTTTCGCATGGATTTGAAGCTAAACCTCCAACATCGCTTTGATTTGCAGCTATATCATGTGTTTCGCATGGATTTGCAGCTAACTCGTTCGTTTCGCCCGCATTTGATGCTATATCACTTATATCGCAAGTATCTGAAGCTAAATCATTTGTTTCGCATGGATTTGAAGCTAAACCTTCTACATCACATGGACTTAAAGCTAACTCGATTGTTTCGCATGCAGCTGAAGCTATATCATCCATATCCCAAGTGTTTGCAGCTCTATCATTTGTTTCGCATGGATTTGAAGCTAAACCATCTAAATCGCATGAATTTTAAGCTAAATCATGTGTTCCGCATGGATTTGAAGCTAACTCGTTTGTTTCGTCTGCACTTGAAGCAATATCACTAATATCGCTAGCATCTGAAGCTAAATCATTTGTTTCGCATGGATTTGAAGCTAAACCTTCAACATCGCTTTGATTTGCAGCTATATCATGTGTTTCCCATGGATTTGCAGCTAACTCGTTCGTTTCGCCTGCATTTGATGCTATATCACTTATATCGCAAGTATCTAAAGCTAAATCACTTGTTTCGCATGGCTTTGAAGCTAAACCTTCTACATCGCATGGACTTGAAGCTAACTCGTTTGTTTCGCATGCAGCTGAAGCTATATCACCCATATCTCAAGTGTTTGCAGCTCTATCATTTGTTTCGCATGGATTTGAAGCTAAACCATCTAAATCGCATGAATTTTAAGCTAATTCATGTGTTCCGCATGGATTTGAAGCTAACTCGTTTGTTTCGTCTGCACTTAAAGCAATATCACATATATCGCTAGTATCTGAAGCTAAATCATTTGTTTCGCATGGATTTGAAGCTAAACCTTCAACATCGCTTTGATTTGCAGCTATATCATGTGTTTCGCATGGATTTGCAGCTAACTCGTTCGTTTCGCCCGCATTTGATGCTATATCACTTATATCGCAAGTATCTGAAGCTAAATCATTTGTTTCGCATGGATTTGAAGCTAAACCATCTACTTTCGCATTGATTTGAAGCTGACTCGTTTGCTTCGTGCGCATTTGAAGCTATATCACTTATATCCCAACTGTTTGAAGATAAATCATTTCATTCGCATGGATTTGAAGCTAGCTTGTTTCTTTCGTCTGCATTTGAAGCTATATCACATATATCGCAAGTATCTGAAGCTAAATCATTTGTGTCGTATGGAATTGGAGCTAAGCCTTCTACTACGCATTGATTTGGAGCTAAATAATTCGTTTCGCATGGATTTGGAGCTAACTAGTTTGTTTCTCCTGCATTTGTAGCTATATCACTTCTATCGCAAGTATCTGGACCTAAATCATTTGTGTCGCATTGATTTGAAGCTAAACCTTCTACTTCGCATTGATTTTCAGCTATATCATGTGTATCGCATGCATTTTGAAGCTGACTCGTTTGATTCGTCTGCATTTGAAGCTATATCACTTATATCCCGAGTGTTTGATGCTAAATCATTTGTTTCGCATGGATTTGTAGCTAAACCTTCTACATCGTATTGATATAAAGCTAAATCATGTGTTCCGCTTGGATGTGAAGCTAAGTCGTTTGTTTCGTTTGCATTTGAAGCTATATCACTTATATCCCAAGTGTTTGAAGCTAAATCATTTGTTTCGCATGAATTTGAAGCTAAACCTTCTACATCGCATTGACTTGAAGCTTAATCATGTGTTTCGCATGGATTTGAAGCTAATTCGTTTGTATCCCCTGCATTTCAAGCTATATCATTTATATCGCAAGTATCTGATACTAAATCATTTGTTTCGCATGGATTTGAAGCTAAACCTTCTACATCGCATTGATTTGCATCTAAATGATGTGTTTCCCCAGCATTTGAAGCTATATCACTTATATCCCAAGTGTTTGAAGCTAAATCATTTGTTTCGCATGGATTTGAAGCTAACTCGTTTGTTTCGTCTGCATTTGGAGGTATATCACTTATATCGCAAGTATCTGAAACTAAATCATTTGTGTCGCATGGATTTGCAACTAACTCGTTCGTTTCGCCTGCATTTGATGCTATATCACTTATATCGTAAGTATCTGAAGCTAAATCATTTGTTTCGCACGGATTTGAAGCTAAACCTTCTACATCGCTTTGATTTTCGGTTTAATCATGTGTTTCGCATGGATTTGAAACTAACTTGTTTGTTTCGTCTGCATTTGAAGCTATATCACTTATATCCCAAGTATCTGAAGCTAAATCATTTGTTTCGCATGGATTTGAAGCTAAACCATCTAAATCGCATGAATTTTAAGCTAAATCATGTGTTCCGCATGGATTTGAAGCTAACTCGTTTGTTTCGTCTGCACTTGAAGCAATATCACATATATCGCTAGTATCTGAAGCTAAATCATTTGTTTCGCATGGATTTGAAGCTAAGCCTTCTACTTCGCATTGATTTGAAGCTAAATCATGTGTATCGCATGCATTTTGAAGCTAACTCGTTTGATTCGTCTGCATTTGAAGCTATATCACTTATATCCCGAGTGTTTGATGCTAAATCATTTGTTTCGCATGGATTTGTATCTAAACCTTCTACATCGCATTGATTTGATGCTAAATCATGTGTTTCGCTTGGATGTGAAGCTAACTCATTTGTTTCGTCTGCATTTGAAGCTATATCACTTATATCCCAAGTGTTTGAAGCTAAATCATTTGTTTCGCATGAATTTGAAGCTAAACCTTCTACATCGCATTGATTTGAAGCTTAATCATGTGTTTCACATGGATTTGAAGCTAATTCGTTTCTATCCCCTGCATTTGAAGCTATATCATTAATATCGCAAGTATCTGATACTAAATCATTTGTTTCGCATGGATTTGAAGCTAAACCTTCTACATCGCATTGCTTTGCATCTAAATGATGTTTTTCGCAAGGATTTGAACTAACTCGTTTGTTTCGTCCGCATTTGAAGCTATATCACTTATATCCCAAGTGTTTGAAGCTAAATCATTTGTTTCGCATGGATTTGAAGCTAACTCGTTTTTTTCGTCTGCATTTGGAGGTATATCACTTATATCGCAAGTTCATGTGCTAAATCATGTGTTTCGCTTTGACTTGAAGCTATACCTTCTACATCGCATTGATTTGCAGCTAAATTATGTGTTTCGCATGGATTTGAAGCTAACTCGTGTGTTTCGTCTGCACTTGAAGCAATATCACATATATCGCTAGTATCTGAAGCTAAATCATTTTTTTCGCATGGATTTGAAGCTGAGCCTTCTACATCGCATTGATTTGAAGCTTTATCATGCGTGTCGCATGGAGTTGAAGCTAGCTCGTTTGTTTCGTCTGCATTTGAACGTATATCGCTTATAACGCAATTATCTGAAGATAAATCATTTCTTCCGCATGGATTTGAAGCTAAGCCTTCTACTTCGCATTGATTTGAAGCTAAATCATGTGTATCGCATGCATTTTGAAGCTAACTCGTTTGATTCGTCTCCATTTGAAGCTATATCACTTATATCCCGAGTGTTTGATGCTAAATCATTTGTTTCGCATGGATTTGTAGCTAAACCTTCTACATCGCATTGATTTGAAGCTAAATCATGTGTTTCGCTTGGATGTGAAGTTAACTCGTTTGTTTCGTCTGCATTTGAAGCTATATCACATATATCCCAAGTGTTTGAACCTGAATCATTTGTTTCGCATGAATTTGAAGCTAAACCTTCTACATCGCATTGATTTGAAGCTTAATCATTTGTTTCGCATGGATTTGAAGCTAACTCGTTTGTTTCGTCTGCATTTGGAGGTATATCACTTATATCGCAAGTATCTGAAACTAAATCATATGTGTCGCATGGATTTGAAGCTAAACCTTCTACATCGCATAGATTTGAAGCTAAATCATGTGTTTCGCATGGATTTGCAGCTAACTCGTTCGTTTAGCCTGCATTTGATGCTATATCACTTATATCGTAAGTATCTGAAGCTAAATCATTTGTGTCGCATGGATTTGAAGCACAACCTTCTACATCGCATTGATTTGAAGCTAAATCATGTGTTTAGCTTGAATTTGAAACCAAACCTTCTACTTCGCTTCGATTTGCAGCTAATTCATGTGTTTCGCATGGATTTGAAGCTAACTCTTTTGTTTCGTTTGCACTTAAAGCAATATCACGTATATCGCTAGTATCTGAAGCTAAATCATTTGTTTCGCATGGATTTGAAGCTAAACCTTCAACATCGCTTTGATTTGCAGCTATATCATGTGTTTCGCATGGATTTGCAGCTAACTCGTTCGTTTCGCCTGCATTTGATGCTATATCACTTATATCGCAAGTATCTGAAGCTAAATCATTTGTTTCGCATGGATTTGAAGCTAAACCTTCTACATCGCATGGACTTGAAGCTAACTCGTTTGTTTCGCATACAGCTGAAGCTATATCACACATATCCCAAGTATTTGCAGCTCTATCATTTGTTTCGCATGGATTTGAAGCTAAACCATCTAAATCGCATGAATTTTAAGCTAAATCATGTGTTCCGCTTGGATTCGAAGCTAACTCGTTTGTTTCGTCTGCACTTAAAGCAATATCACATATATCGCTAGTATCTGAAGCTAAATCATTTGTTTCGCATGGATTTGAAGCTAAACCTTCAACATCGCTTTGATTTGCAGCGATATCATGTGTTTCACATGGATTTGCAGCTAACTCGTTCGTTTCGCCTGCATTTGATGCTATATCACTTATATCGCAAGTATCTGAAGCTAAATCATTTGTTTCGAATGGATTTGAAGCCAAACCTTCTATATCGCATTGATTTGATGTTGAATCATGTGTTTTGCATGGATTTGAAGCTAACTCGTTTGTTTCCCTTGCATTTGAAGCTATATCACTTATATCGCAAGTATCTGATGCTAAGTCATTTATTTCGCATGGATTTGAAGCTAACTCGTTTGTTTGGCCTGCAGTTGAATCTATATCACTTATATCGTAAGTATTTGAAGCAAAATCATTTGTTCCGCATCGATTTGAAGCTAAGCCTTCTACTTCGAATTGATTTGAAGCTAAATCATTTGTTTCGCTTGGATGTGAAGCTAGCTCGTTTGTTTCGTCTGCATTTGAAGCTATATCACTTATATCCCAAGTGTGTGAAGCTACATCATTTGTTTCGCTTGGATTTAAAGCTAAACGATCTACATCGCATTGATTTGAAGCTAAATCATGTGTTTTGCATGCATTTGAAGCTAACTCGTTTGTTTCGTCTGCATTTGAAGCTATATCACTTATATCCCGAGTGTTTGATGCTAAATCATTTGTTTCGCATGGATTTGAAGCTAAACCTTCAACATCGCTTTGATTTGCAGCTATATCATGTGTTTCGCATGGATTTGCAGCTAACTCGTTCGTTTCGCCTGCATTTGAAGCTATATCACTTAAATCGCAAGTATCTAAAGCTAAATCACTTGTTTCGCATGGCTTTGAAGCTAAACCTTCTACATCTCATTGATTTTCAGTTTAATCATGTGTTTCGCATGGGTTTGAAGCTAACTCGTTTGTTTCGTCTGCGTTTGAAGCTATATCACTTATATCCCAAGTATTTGAAGCTAAATCATTTGTTTCGCATGGATTTGAAGCTAAACCTTCTACATCACATGGACTTAAAGCTAACTCGATTGTTTCGCATGCAGCTGAAGCTATATCATCCATATCCCAAGTGTTTGCAGCTCTATCATTTGTTTCGCATGGATTTGAAGCTAAACCATCTAAATCGCATGAATTTTAAGCTAAATCATGTGTTCCGCATGGATTTGAAGCTAACTCGTTTGTTTCGTCTGCACTTGAAGCAATATCACTAATATCGCTAGTATCTGAAGCTAAATCATTTGTTTCGCATGGATTTGAAGCTAAACCTTCAACATCGCTTTGATTTGCAGCTATATCATGTGTTTCCCATGGATTTGCAGCTAACTCGTTCGTTTCGCCTGCATTTGATGCTATATCACTTATATCGCAAGTATCTAAAGCTAAATCACTTGTTTCGCATGGCTTTGAAGCTAAACCTTCTACATCGCATGGACTTGAAGCTAACTCGTTTGTTTCGCATGCAGCTGAAGCTATATCACCCATATCTCAAGTGTTTGCAGCTCTATCATTTGTTTCGCATGGATTTGAAGCTAAACCATCTAAATCGCATGAATTTTAAGCTAATTCATGTGTTCCGCATGGATTTGAAGCTAACTCGTTTGTTTCGTCTGCACTTAAAGCAATATCACATATATCGCTAGTATCTGAAGCTAAATCATTTGTTTCGCATGGATTTGAAGCTAAACCTTCAACATCGCTTTGATTTGCAGCTATATCATGTGTTTCGCATGGATTTGCAGCTAACTCGTTCGTTTCGCCCGCATTTGATGCTATATCACTTATATCGCAAGTATCTGAAGCTTAAATCATTTGTTTTCGCATGGATTTGAAGCTAAACCATCTACTTTCGCATTGATTTGAAGCTGACTCGTTTGCTTCGTGCGCATTTGAAGCTATATCACTTATATCCCAACTGTTTGAAGATAAATCATTTCATTCGCATGGATTGAAGCTAGCTTGTTTCTTTCGTCTGCATTTGAAGCTATATCACATATATCGCAAGTATCTGAAGCTAAATCATTTGTGTCGTATGGATTTGGAGCTAAGCCTTCTACTACGCATTGATTTGGAGCTAAATAATTCGTTTCGCATGGATTTGGAGCTAACTAGTTTGTTTCTCCTGCATTTGTAGCTATATCACTTCTATCGCAGTATCTGGACCTAAATCATTTGTGTCGCATTGATTTGAAGCTAAACCTTCTACTTCGCATTGATTTTCAGCTATATCATGTGTACCGCATGCATTTTGAAGCTGACTCGTTTGATTCGTCTGCATTTGAAGCTATATCACTTATATCCCGAGTGTTTGATGCTAAATCATTTGTTTCGCATGGATTTGTAGCTAAACCTTCTACATCGTATTGATTTGAAGCTAAATCATGTGTTCCGCTTGGATGTGAAGCTAAGTCGTTTGTTTCGTTTGCATTTGAAGCTATATCACTTATATCCCAAGTGTTTGAAGCTAAATCATTTGTTTCGCATGAATTTGAAGCTAAACCTTCTACATCGCATTGACTTGAAGCTTAATCATGTGTTTCGCATGGATTTGAAGCTAATTCGTTTGTATCCCCTGCATTTCAAGCTATATCATTTATATCGCAAGTATCTGATACTAAATCATTTGTTTCGCATGGATTTGAAGCTAAACCTTCTACATCGCATTGATTTGCATCTAAATGATGTGTCTCCCAGCATTTGAAGCTATATCACTTATATCCCAAGTGTTTGAAGCTAAATCATTTGTTTCGCATGGATTTGAAGCTAACTCGTTTGTTTCGTCTGCATTTGGAGGTATATCACTTATATCGCAAGTATCTGAAACTAAATCATTTGTGTCGCATGGATTTGCAACTAACTCGTTCGTTTCGCCTGCATTTGATGCTATATCACTTATATCGTAAGTATCTGAAGCTAAATCATTTGTTTCGCACGGATTTGAAGCTAAACCTTCTACATCGCTTTGATTTTCGGTTTAATCATGTGTTTCGCATGGATTTGAAACTAACTTGTTTGTTTCGTCTGCATTTGAAGCTATATCACTTACATCCCAAGTATCTGAAGCTAAATCATTTGTTTCGCATGGATTTGAAGCTAAACCATTCTAAATCGCATGAATTTTAAGCTAAATCATGTGTTCGCATGGATTTGAAGCTAACTCGTTTGTTTCGTCTGCACTTGAAGCAATATCACATATATCGCTAGTATCTGAAGCTAAATCATTTGTTTCGCATGGATTTGAAGCTAAGCCTTCTACTTCGCATTGATTTGAAGCTAAATCATGTGTATCGCATGCATTTTGAAGCTAACTCGTTTGATTCGTCTGCATTTGAAGCTATATCACTTATATCCCGAGTGTTTGATGCTAAATCATTTGTTTCGCATGGATTTGTATCTAAACCTTCTACATCGCATTGATTTGATGCTAAATCATGTGTTTCGCTTGGATGTGAAGCTAACTCATTTGTTTCGTCTGCATTTGAAGCTATATCACTTATATCCCAAGTGTTTGAAGATAAATCATTTGTTTCGCATGAATTTGAAGCTAAACCTTCTACATCGCATTGATTTGAAGCTTAATCATGTGTTTCACATGGATTTGAAGCTAATTCGTTTCTATCCCCTGCATTTGAAGCTATATCATTAATATCGCAAGTATCTGATACTAAATCATTTGTTTCGCATGGATTTGAAGCTAAACTTCTACATCGCATTGCTTTGCATCTAAATGATGTTTTTCGCAAGGATTTGAACTAACTCGTTTGTTTCGTCTGCATTTGAATCTATATCACTTATATCGCAAGTATCTGAACCTAAATCATGGTTTCGCATGGATTTGAAGCTAAACCATCTACATCGCATAGATTTGAAGCTAAATCATGTGTTTCGCATGGATTTGCAGCTAACTCGTTCGTATCGCCTGCATTTGATGCTATATCACTTATATCGTAAGTATCTGAAGCTAAATCATTTGTTTCGCACGGATTTGAAGCTAAACCTTCTACATCGCATTGATTTTCGGTTTAATCATGTGTTTCGCATGGATTTGAAGCTAACTTGTTTGTTTCGTCTGCATTTGAAGCTATATCACTTATATCCCAAGTATTTGAAGCTAAATCATTTGTTTCGCATGGATTTGAAGCTAAATCTTCTCCATCGCATGGATTTGAATCAAACTCGTTTGTTTCGCATGCAGCTGAAGCTATATCACGCATATCCCAAGTGTTTGCAGGTCTATCATTTGTTTCGCATGGATTTGAAGCTAAACCTTCAACATCTCTTTGATTTGCAGCTATACCATGTGTTTCGCAAGGATTTACAGCTAACTCGTTCGTTTCGCCTGCATTTGATGCTATATCACTTATATCGCAAGTATCTGAAGCTAAATCACTTGTTCCACATGGCTTTGAAGCTAAACCTTCTACATCGCATTGATTTTCAGTTTAATCTTGTGTTTCGCATGGATTTGAAGCTAACTCGTTTGTTTCGTCTGCATTTGAAGCTATATCACTTATATCCCAAGTGTTTGAAGCTAAATCATTTGTTTCGCATGGATTTGAAGCTAACTCGTTTGTTTGGCCTGCATTTGAAGCTATATCACTTATATCCCGAGTGTTTGATGCTAAACCATTTGTTTCGCATGGATTTGTAGCTAAACCTTCTACATCGTATTGATTTGAACCTACATCATGTGTTTCGCTTGGATGTGAATCTAACTCGTTTGTTTCGTCTGCATTCGAAGCTATATCACTTATATCCCAAGTGTTTGAAGCTAAATCATTTGTTTCGCATGGATTTGAAGCTAACTCGTTTGTTTCGTCTGCATTTGGAGGTATATCACTTATATCGCAAGTATCTGAACCTAAATCATTGGTTTCGCATGGATTTGTAGCTAAACCTTCTACTTCCCATAGATTTGAAGCTAAATCATGTGTTTCGCATGGATTTGCAGCTAACTCGTTCGTTTCGCCTGCACTTAAAGCAATATCTCATATATCGCTAGTATCTGAAGCTAAATCATTTGTTTCGCATGGATTTGAAGCTAAACCTCCAACATCGCTTTGATTTGCAGCTATATCATGTGTTTCGCATGGATTTGCAGCTAACTCGTTCGTTTCGCCCGCATTTGATGCTATATCACTTATATCGCAAGTATCTGAAGCTAAATCATTTGTTTCGCATGGATTTGAAGCTAAACCATCTACTTTCGCATTGATTTGAAGCTGACTCGTTTGCTTCGTGCGCATTTGAAGCTACATCACTTATATCCCAACTGTTTGAAGATAAATCATTTCATTCGCATGGATTTGAAGCTAGCTTGTTTCTTTCGTCTGCATTTGAAGCTATATCACATATATCGCAAGTATCTGAAGCTAAATCATTTGTGTCGTATGGATTTGGAGCTAAGCCTTCTACTACGCATTGATTTTCAGCTATATCATGTGTATCGCATGCATTTTGAAGCTGACTCGTTTGATTCGTCTGCATTTGAAGCTATATCACTTATATCCCGAGTGTTTGATGCTAAATCATTTGTTTCGCATGGATTTGTAGCTTAACCTTCTACATCGTATTGATTTGAAGCTAAATCATGTGTTCCGCTTGGATGTGAAGCTAAGTCGTTTGTTTCGTTTGCATTTGAAGCTATATCACTTATATCCCAAGTGTTTGAAGCTAAATCATTTGTTTCGCATGAATTTGAAGTTAAACCTTCTACATCGCATTGACTTGAAGCTTAATCATGTGTTTCGCATGGATTTGAAGCTAATTCGTTTGTATCCCCTGCATTTCAAGCTATATCATTTATATCGCAAGTATCTGATACTAAATCATTTGTTTCGTATAGATTTGAAGCTAAACCTTCTACATCGCATTGATTTGCATCTAAATGATGTGTTTCCCCAGCATTTGAAGCTATATCACTTATATCCCAAGTGTTTGAAGCTAAATCATTTGTTTCGCATGGATTTGAAGCTAACTCGTTTGTTTCGTCTGCATTTGGAGGTATATCACTTATATCGCAAGTATCTGAAACTAAATCATTTGTGTCGCATGGATTTGCAACTAACTCGTTCGTTTCGCCTGCATTTGATGCTATATCACTTATATCGTAAGTATCTGAAGCTAAATCATTTGTTTCGCACGGATTTGAAGCTAAACCTTCTACATCGCTTTGATTTTCGTTTAATCATGTGTTTCGCATGGATTGAAACTAACTTGTTTGTTTCGTCTGCATTTGAAGCTATATCACTTATATCCCAAGTATTTGAAGCTAAATCATTTGTTTCGCATGCATTTTGAAGCTAACTCGTTTGATTCGTCTGCATTTGAAGCTATATCACTTATATCCCGAGTGTTTGATGCTAAATCATTTGTTTCGCATGGATTTGTATCTAAACCTTCTACATCGCATTGATTTGATGCTAAATCATGTGTTTCGCTTGGATGTGAAGCTAACTCATTTGTTTCGTCTGCATTGAAGCTATATCACTTATATCCCAAGTGTTTGAAGCTAAATCATTTGTTTCGCATGAATTTGAAGCTAAACCTTCTACATCGCATTGATTTGAAGCTTAATCATGTGTTTCACATGGATTTGAAGCTAATTCGTTTCTATCCCCTGCATTTGAAGCTATATCATAATATCGCAAGTATCTGATACTAAATCATTTGTTTCGCATGGATTTGAAGCTAAACCTTCTACATCGCATTGCTTTGCATCTAAATGATGTTTTTCGCAAGGATTTGAACTAACTCGTTTGTTTCGTCCGCATTTGAAGCTATATCACTTATATCCAAGTGTTTGAAGCTAAATCACTTGTTTTCGCATGGATTTGAAGCTAACTCGTTTTTTTCGTCTGCATTTGGAGGTATATCACTTATATCGCAAGTTCATGTGCTAAATCATGTGTTTCGCTTTGACTTGAAGCTATACCTTCTACATCGCATTGATTTGCAGCTAAATTATGTGTTTCGCATGGATTTGAAGCTAACTCGTGTGTTTCTCCTGCATTTGAAGCTATATCACTTATATCGCATGTATCTGATGCTAAGTCATTTGTGTCGCATTGATTTGAAGCTAAACCTTCCACATTGCATTGGTTTCAAGCTAAACCTTCTGCATCGCACTCATTTGAAGCTAAATCATGTGATTCGCTTGGATTTGAAGCTAACTCGTTTGTTTCCCCTGCATTTGAAGCTATATCACTTATATCCCAAGTGTTAGAAGCTAAATCATGTGTTTCGCTTGGATTTGAAGCCAAACCTTCTACGTCGCACTCATTTGAATCTAAATCATGTGTTTCGCTTGGATTGGAAGCTAAACTTTCTACATCGCATTGACTTGAAGCTTAATCATGTGTTTCGCATGGATTTCAAGCTAATTCGTTTGTATCCCCTGCATTTGAAGCTATATCATTTATATCGCAAGTATCTGATACTAAATCAGTTGTTTCGCATGGATTTGAAGCTAAACCTTCTACATCGCATTGATTTGCATCTAAATGATGTGTTTTCCCTGCATTTGAAGCTATACCGCTTATATCCCAAGTGTTTGAAGCTAAATCATTTGTTTCGCATGGATTTGAAGCTAACTCGTTTGTTTGGCCTGCATTTGAAGCTATATCACTTATATCCCGAGTGTTTGATGCTAAATCATTTGTTTCGCATGATTTGTAGCTAAACCTTCTACATCGTATTGATTTGAACCTACATCATGTGTTTCGCTTGGATGTGAATCTAACTCGTTTGTTTCGTCTGCATTCGAAGCTATATCACTTATATCCCAAGTGTTTGAAGCTAAATCATTTGTTTCGCATGGATTGAAGCTAACTCGTTTGTTTCGTCTGCATTTGGAGGTATATCACTTATATCGCAAGTATCTGAACCTAAATCATTGGTTTCGCATGGATTTGTAGCTAAACCTTCTACTTCCCATAGATTTGAAGCTAAATCATGTGTTTCGCATGGATTTGCAGCTAACTCGTTCGTTTCGCCTGCACTTAAAGCAATATCTCATATATCGCTAGTATCTGAAGCTAAATCATTTGTTTCGCATGGATTTGAAGCTAAACCTCCAACATCGCTTTGATTTGCAGCTATATCATGTGTTTCGCATGGATTTGCAGCTAACTCGTTCGTTTCGCCCGCATTTGATGCTATATCACTTATATCGCAAGTATCTGAAGCTAAATCATTTGTTTCGCATGGATTTGAAGCTAAACCATCTACTTTCGCATTGATTTGAAGCTGACTCGTTTGCTTCGTGCGCATTTGAAGCTACATCACTTATATCCCAACTGTTTGAAGATAAATCATTTCATTCGCATGGATTTGAAGCTAGCTTGTTTCTTTCGTCTGCATTTGAAGCTATATCACATATATCGCAAGTATCTGAAGCTAAATCATTTGTGTCGTATGGATTTGGAGCTAAGCCTTCTACTACGCATTGATTTGGAGCTAAATAATTCGTTTCGCATGGATTTGGAGCTAACTAGTTTGTTTCTCCTGCATTTGTAGCTATATCACTTCTATCGCAAGTATCTGGACCTAAATCATTTGTGTCGCATTGATTTGAAGCTAAACCTTCTACTTCGCATTGATTTTCAGCTATATCATGTGTATCGCATGCATTTTGAAGCTGACTCGTTTGATTCGTCTGCATTTGAAGCTATATCACTTATATCCCGAGTGTTTGATGCTAAATCATTTGTTTCGCATGGATTTGTAGCTTAACCTTCTACATCGTATTGATTTGAAGCTAAATCATGTGTTCCGCTTGGATGTGAAGCTAAGTCGTTTGTTTCGTTTGCATTTGAAGCTATATCACTTATATCCCAAGTGTTTGAAGCTAAATCATTTGTTTCGCATGAATTTGAAGTTAAACCTTCTACATCGCATTAACTTGAAGCTTAATCATGTGTTTCGCATGGATTTGAAGCTAATTCGTTTGTATCCCCTGCATTTCAAGCTATATCATTTATATCGCAAGTATCTGATACTAAATCATTTGTTTCGCATAGATTTGAAGCTAAACCTTCTACATCGCATTGATTTGCATCTAAATGATGTGTTTCCCCAGCATTTGAAGCTATATCACTTATATCCCAAGTGTTTGAAGCTAAATCATTTGTTTCGCATGGATTTGAAGCTAACTCGTTTGTTTCGTCTGCATTTGGAGGTATATCACTTATATCGCAAGTATCTGAAACTAAATCATTTGTGTCGCATGGATTTGCAACTAACTCGTTCGTTTCGCCTGCATTTGATGCTATATCACTTATATCGTAAGTATCTGAAGCTAAATCATTTGTTTCGCACGGATTTGAAGCTAAACCTTCTACATCGCTTTGATTTTCGGTTTAATCATGTGTTTCGCATGGATTTGAATCTAACTTGTTTGTTTCGTCTGCATTTGAAGCTATATCACTTATATCCCAAGTATTTGAAGCTAAATCATTTGTTTCGCATGGATTTGAAGCTAAACCATCTAAATCGCATGAATTTTAAGCTAAATCATGTGTTCCGCATGGATTTGAAGCTAACTCGTTTGTTTCGTCTGCACTTGAAGCAATATCACATATATCGCTAGTATCTGAAGCTAAATCATTTGTTTCGCATGGATTTGAAGCTAAGCCTTCTACTTCGCATTGATTTGAAGCTAAATCATGTGTATCGCATGCATTTTGAAGCTAACTCGTTTGATTCGTCTGCATTTGAAGCTATATCACTTATATCCCGAGTGTTTGATGCTAAATCATTTGTTTCGCATGGATTTGTATCTAAACCTTCTACATCGCATTGATTTGATGCTAAATCATGTGTTTCGCTTGGATGTGAAGCTAACTCATTTGTTTCGTCTGCATTTGAAGCTATATCACTTATATCCCAAGTGTTTGAAGCTAAATCATTTGTTTCGCATGAATTTGAAGCTAAACCTTCTACATCGCATTGATTTGAAGCTTAATCATGTGTTTCACATGGATTTGAAGCTAATTCGTTTCTATCCCCTGCATTTGAAGCTATATCATTAATATCGCAAGTATCTGATACTAAATCATTTGTTTCGCATGGATTTGAAGCTAAACCTTCTACATCGCATTGCTTTGCATCTAAATGATGTTTTCCGCAAGGATTTGAACTAACTCGTTTGTTTCGTCCGCATTTGAAGCTATATCACTTATATCCCAAGTGTTTGAATCTAAATCATTTGTTTCGCATGGATTTGAAGCTAACTCGTTTTTTTCGTCTGCATTTGGAGGTATATCACTTATATCGCAAGTTCATGTGCTAAATCATGTGTTTCGCTTTGACTTGAAGCTATACCTTCTACATCGCATTGATTTGCAGCTAAATTATGTGTTTCGCATGGATTTGAAGCTAACTCGTGTGTTTCTCCTGCATTTGAAGCTATATCACTTATATCGCATGTATCTGATGCTAAGTCATTTGTGTCGCATTGATTTGAAGCTAAACCTTCCACATTGCATTGGTTTCAAGCTAAACCTTCTGCATCGCACTCATTTGAAGCTAAATCATGTGATTCGCTTGGATTTGAAGCTAACTCGTTTGTTTCCCCTGCATTTGAAGCTATATCACTTATATCCCAAGTGTTAGAAGCTAAATCATGTGTTTCGCTTGGATTTGAAGCCAAACCTTCTACGTCGCACTCATTTGAAGCTAAATCATGTGTTTCGCTTGGATTGGAAGCTAAACTTTCTACATCGCATTGACTTGAAGCTTAATCATGTGTTTCGCATGGATTTCAAGCTAATTCGTTTGTATCCCGTGCATTTGAAGCTATATCATTTATATCGCAAGTATCTGATACTAAATCAGTTGTTTCGCATGGATTTGAAGCTAAACCTTCTACATCGCATTGATTTGCATCTAAATGATGTGTTTCCCCTGCATTTGAAGCTATATCACTTATATCCCAAGTGTTTGAAGCTAAATCATTTGTTTCGCATGGATTTGAAGCTAACTCGTTTGTTTCGTCTGAATTTGGAGGTATATCACTTATATCGCAAGTATCTGAAACTAAATCATTTGTGTCGTATGGATTTGAAGTTATCTCGTTTGTTTCGTCTGCATTTGAATCTATATCACTTATATCGCAAGTATCTGAACCTAAATCATTGGTTTCGCATGGATTTGAAGCTAAACCATCTACATCCCATAGATTTGAAGCTAAATCATGTGTTTCGCATGGATTTGCAGCTAACTCGTTCGTCTCGCCTTCATTTGATGCTATATCACTTATATCGTAAGTATCTGAAGCTAAATCATTTGTTTCGCACGGATTTGAAGCTAAACCTTCTACATCGCATTGATTTTCGGTTTAATCATGTGTTTCGCATGGATTTGAAGCTAACTTGTTTGTTTCGTCTGCATTTGAAGCTATATCACTTATATCCCAAGTATTTGAAGCTAAATCATTTGTTTCGCATGGATTTGAAGCTAAACCATCTAAATCGCATGAATTTTAAGCTAAATCATGTGTTCCGCATGGATTTGAAGCTATCTCGTTTGTTTCTTCTGCACTTGAAGCAATATCACATATATCGCTAGTATCTGAAGCTAAATCATTTGTTTCGCATGGATTTGAAGCTAAACCATCTAAATCGCATGAATTTTAAGCTAAATCATGTGTTCCGCATGGATTTGAAGCTAACTCGTTTGTTTCGTCTGCACTTGAAGCAATATCACATATATCGCTAGTATCTGAAGCTAAATCATTTGTTTCGTATGGATTTGAAGCTTAACCTTCAACATCGCTTTGATTTGCAGCTATATCATGTGTTTCGCAAGGATTTGCAGCTAACTCGTTCGTTTCGCCTGCATTTGAAGCTATATTATTTATATCCCAAGTGTTTGAAGCTAAATCATTTATATCGCAAGTATTTGAAGCTAAATCATTTGTTTCGCATGAATTTGAAGCTAAACCTTCTACATCGCATTGATTTGAAGCTTAATCATGTGTTTCACATGGATTTGAAGCTAATTCGTTTCTATCCCCTGCATTTGAAGCTATATCATTAATATCGCAAGTATCTGATACTAAATCATTTGTTTCGCATGGATTTGAAGCTAAACCTTCTACATCGCATTGCTTTGCATCTAAATGATGTTTTTCGCAAGGATTTGAACTAACTCGTTTGTTTCGTCCGCATTTGAAGCTATATCACTTATATCCCAAGTGTTTGAAGCTAAATCATTTGTTTCGCATGGATTTGAAGCTAACTCGTTTTTTTCGTCTGCATTTGGAGGTATATCACTTATATCGCAAGTTCATGTGCTAAATCATGTGTTTCGCTTTGACTTGAAGCTATACCTTCTACATCGCATTGATTTGCAGCTAAATTATGTGTTTCGCATGGATTTGGAGCTAACTCGTGTGTTTCTCCTGCATTTGAAGCTATATCACTTATATCGCATGTATCTGATGCTAAGTCATTTGTGTCGCATTGATTTGAAGCTAAACCTTCCACATTGCATTGGTTTCAAGCTAAACCTTCTGCATCGCACTCATTTGAAGCTAAATCATGTGATTCGCTTGGATTTGAAGCTAACTCGTTTGTTTCCCCTGCATTTGAAGCTATATCACTTATATCCCAAGTGTTAGAAGCTAAATCATGTGTTTCGCTTGGATTTGAAGCCAACCCTTCTACGTCGCACTCATTTGAAGCTAAATCATGTGTTTCGCTTGGATCGGAAGCTAAACTTTCTACATCGCATTGACTTGAAGCTTAATCATGTGTTTCGCATGGATTTCAAGCTAATTCGTTTGTATCCCCTGCATTTGAAGCTATATCATTTATATCGCAAGTATCTGATACTAAATCAGTTGTTTCGCATGGATTTGAAGCTAAACCTTCTACATCGCATTGATTTGCATCTAAATGATGTGTTTCCCCTGCATTTGAAGCTATATCACTTATATCCCAAGTGTTTGAAGCTAAATCATTTGTTTCGCATGGATTTGAAGCTAACTCGTTTGTTTCGTCTGAATTTGGAGGTATATCACTTATATCGCAAGTATCTGAAACTAAATCATTTGTGTCGTATGGATTTGAAGTTATCTCGTTTGTTTCGTCTGCATTTGAATCTATATCACTTATATCGCAAGTATCTGAACCTAAATCATTGGTTTCGCATGGATTTGAAGCTAAACCATCTACATCGCATAGATTTGAAGCTAAATCATGTGTTTCGCATGGATTTGCAGCTAACTCGTTCGTCTCGCCTGCATTTGATGCTATATCACTTATATCGTAAGTATCTGAAGCTAAATCATTTGTTTCGCACGGATTTGAAGCTAAACCTTCTACATCGCATTGATTTTCGGTTTAATCATGTGTTTCGCATGGATTTGAAGCTAACTTGTTTGTTTCGTCTGCATTTGAAGCTATATCACTTATATCCCAAGTATTTGAAGCTAAATCATTTGTTTCGCATGGATTTGAAGCTAAACCTTCTCCATCGCATGGACTTGAATCAAACTCGTTTGTTTCGCATGCAGCTGAAGCTATATCACCCATATCCCAAGTGTTTGCAGGTCTATCATTTGTCTCGCATGGATTTGAAGCTAAACCATCTAAATCGCATGAATTTTAAGCTAAATCATGTGTTCCGCATGGATTTGAAGCTATCTCGTTTGTTTCTTCTGCACTTGAAGCAATATCACATATATCGCTTGTATCTGAAGCTAAATCATTTGTTTCGCATGGATTTGAAGCTAAACCTTCATCATCTCTTTGATTTGCAGCTATACCATGTGTTTCGCAAGGATTTACAGCTAACTCGTTCGTTTCGCCTGCATTTGATGCTATATCACTTATATCGCAAGTATCTGAAGCTGAATCACTTGTTTCGCATGGCTTTGAAGCTAACTCGTTTGCTTAGCCTGCAGTTGAATCTATATCACTTATATCGCAAGTATTTTAAGCAAAATCATTTGTTCCGCATCGATATGAAGCTAAGCCTTCTACTTCGCATTGATTTGAAGCTAAATCATTTGTTTCGCTTGAATGTGAAGCTAACTCGTTTGTTTCGTCTGCAGTTGAAACTATATCATTTATATCGCAAGTATTTGAAGCTAAATCATTTGTTCCGCATGGATTTGTAGCTGAGCCTTCTACATCGCATTGATTTGAAGCTTAATCATGCGTGTCGCATGGAGTTGAAGCTAGCTTGTTTGTTTCGTCTGCATTTGAACGTATATCGCTTATATCGCAATTATCTGAAGATAAATCATTTGTTCCACATGGCTTTGAAGCTAAACCTTCTACATCGCATTGATTTTCAGTTTAATCTTGTGTTTCGCATGGATTTGAAGCTAACTCGTTTGTTTCGTCTGCATTTGAAGCTATATCACTTATATCCCAAGTGTTTGAAGCTAAATCATTTGTTTCGCATGAATTTGAAGCTAAACCTTCTACATCGCATTGATTTGAAGCTTAATCATGTGTTTCACATGGATTTGAAGCTAATTCGTTTCTATCCCCTGCATTTGAAGCTATATCATTTATATCGTAAGTATCTGAAACTAAATCATTTGTTTCGCACGGATTTGAAGCTAAACCTTCTACATCGCATTGATTTTCGGTTTAATCATGTGTTTCGCATGGATTTGAAACTAACTTGTTTGTTTCATCTGCATTTGAAGCTATATCACTTATATCCCAAGTATTTGAAGCTAAATCATTTGTTTCGCATGGATTTGAAGCTACACCTACTCCATCGCATGGACTTGAAGCTAACTCGTTTGTTTCGCATGCAGCTGAAGCTATATCACCCATATCCCAAGTGTTTGCAGCTCTATCATTTGTTTCGGATGGATTTGAAGCTAAACCATCTAAATCGCGTGAATTTTAAGCTAAATCATGTGTTCCGCATGGATTTGAAGCTAACTCGTTTGTTTCGTCTGCACTTGAAGCAATATCACTTACATCCCAAGTATTTGAAGCTAAATCATTTGTTTCGCATGGATTTGAAGCTAAACCTTCAACATCGCTTTGATTTGCAGCTATATCATGTGTTTCGCAAGGATTTGCAGCTAACTCGTTCGTTTCGCCTGCATTTGATGCTATATCACTTATATCGCAAGTATCTGAAGCTAAATCACTTGTTTCGCATGGCTTTGAAGCTAAACCTTCTACATCGCATTGATTTTCAGTTTAATCATGTGTTTCGCATGGATTTGAAGCTAACTCGTTTGTTTCGTCTGCATTTGAAGCTATATCACTTATATCCCAAGTGTTTGAAGCTAAATCATTTGTTTCGCATGGATTTGAAGCTAACTCGTTTGCTTAGCCTGCAGTTGAATCTATATCACTTATATCGCAAGTATTTTAAGCAAAATCATTTGTTCCGCATCGATATGAAGCTAAGCCTTCTACTTCGCATTGATTTGAAGCTAAATCATTTGTTTCGCTTGAATGTGAAGCTAACTCGTTTGTTTCGTCTGCAGTTGAAACTATATCATTTATATCGCAAGTATTTGAAGCTAAATCATTTGTTCCGCATGGATTTGAAGCCGAGCCTTCTACATCGCATTGATTTGAAGCTTAATCATGCGTGTCGCATGGAGTTGAAGCTAGCTTGTTTGTTTCGTCTGCATTGAACGTATATCGCTTATAACGCAATTATCTGAAGATAAATCATTTGTTCCACATGGCTTTGAAGCTAAACCTTCTACATCGCATTGATTTTCAGTTTAATCTCGTGTTTCGCATGGATTTGAAGCTAACTCGTTTGTTTCGTCTGCATTTGAAGCTATATCACTTATATCCCAAGTGTTTGAAGCTAAATCATTTGTTTCGCATGGATTTGAAGCTAACTCGTTTGTTTGGCCTGCATTTGAAGCTATATCACTTATATCCCGAGTGTTTGATGCTAAATCATTTGTTTCGCATGGATTTGTAGATAAACCTTCTACATCGTATTGATTTGAACCTACATCATGTGTTTCGCTTGGATGTGAATCTAACTCTTTGTTTCGTCTGCATTCGAAGCTATATCACTTATATCCCAAGTGTTTGAAGCTAAATCATTTGTTTCGCATGGATTTGAAGCTAACTCGTTTGTTTCGTCTGCATTTGGAGGTATATCACTTATATCGCAAGTATCTGAACCTAAATCATTGGTTTCGCATGGATTTGTAGCTAAACCTTCTACTTCCCATAGATTTGAAGCTAAATCATGTGTTTCGCATGGATTTGCAGCTAACTCGTTCGTTTCGCCTGCATTTGATGCTATATCACTTATATCGTAAGTATCTGAAGCTAAATCATTTGTTTCGCACGGATTTGAAGCTAAACCTTCTACATCGCATTGATTTTCAGTTTAATCATGTGTTTCGCATGGATTTGAAGCTAACTTGTTTGTTTCGTCTGCATTTGAAGCTATATCACTTATATCCCAAGTATTTGAAGCTAAATCATTTGTCTCGCATGGATTTGAAGCTAAACCTTCTACATCGCATGGACTTGAAGCTAACTCGTTTGTTTCGCATGCAGCTGAAGCTATATCACCCATATCCCAAGTGTTTGCAGCTCTATCATTTGTTTCGCATGGATTTGAAGCTAAACCATCTAAATCGCATGAATTTTAAGCTAAATCATGTGTTCCGCATGGATTTGAATCTAACTCGTTTGTTTCGTCTGCACTTGAAGCAATATCACATATATCGCTAGTATCTGAAGCTAAATCATTTGTTTCGCATGGATTTGAAGCTAAACCTTCAACATCGCTTTGATTTGCAGCTATATCATGTGTTTCGCAAGGATTTGCAGCTAACTCGTTCGTTTCGCCTGCATTTGATGCTATATCACTTATATCGCAAGTATCTGAAGTTAAATCACTTGTTTCGCATGGATTTGAAGCTAAACCTTCTACATCGCATTGATTTGCATCTAAATGATGTGTATCCCCAGCATTTGAAGCTATATCACTTATATCCCAAGTGTTTGAAGCTAAATCACTTGTTTCGCATGGATTTGAAGCTAACTCGTTTGTTTCGTCTGCATTTGGAGGTATATCACTTATATCGCAAGTATCTGAAACTAAATCATTTGTGTCGCATGGATTTGAAACTAACTTGCTTGTTTCGTCTGCATTTGAAGCTATATCACTTATATCGCAAGTATCTGAAGCTAAATCACTTGTTTCGCATGGCTTTGAAGCTAAACCTTCTCCATCGCATGGACTTGAAGCTAACTCGTTTGTTTCGCATGCAGCTGAAACTATATCACCCATATCCCAAGTGTTTGCAGCTCTATCATTTGTTTCGCATGGATTTGAAGCTAAACCATCTAAATCGCATGAATTTTAAGCTAAATCATGTGTTCCGCATGGATTTGAAGCTAACTCGTTTGTTTCGTCTGCACTTGAAGCAATATCACATATATCGCTAGTATCTGAAGCTAAATCATTTGTTTCGTATGGATTTGAAGCTTAACCTTCAACATCGCTTTGATTTGCAGCTATATCATGTGTTTCGCAAGGATTTGCAGCTAACTCGTTCGTTTCGCCTGCATTTGAAGCTATATTATTTATATCCCAAGTGTTTGAAGCTAAATCATTTATATCGCAAGTATTTGAAGCTAAATCATTTGTTCCGCATAGATTTGAAGATAAACCTTCTACATCGCATTGATTTTCAGTTTAATCATGTGTTTCGCATGGATTTGAAGCTAACTCGTTTGTTTCGTCTGCATTTGAAGCTATATCACTTATATCCCAAGTGTTTGAAGCTAAATCATTTGTTTCGCATGGATTTGTATCTAAACCTTCTACATCGCATTGATTTGAGGCTAAATCATGTGTTTCGCTTGGATGTGAAGCTAACTCATTTATTTCGTCTGCATTTGAAGCTATATCACTTATATCCCAAGTGTTTGAAGCTAATTCATTTGTTTCGCATGAATTTGAAGCTAAACCTTCTACATCGCATTGATTTGAAGCTTAATCATGTGTTTCACATGGATTTGAAGCTAATTCGTTTCTATCCCCTGCATTTGAAGCTATATCATTTATATCGTAAGTATCTGAAACTAAATCATTTGTTTCGCACGGATTTGAAGCTAAACCTTCTACATCGCATTGATTTTCGGTTTAATCATGTGTTTCGCATGGATTTGAAACTAACTTGTTTGTTTCGTCTGCATTTGAAGCTATATCAATTATATCCCAAGTATTTGAAGCTAAATCATTTGTTTCGCATGGATTTCAAGCTAAACCTACTCCATCGCATGGACTTGAAGCTAACTCGTTTGTTTCGCATGCAGCTGAAGCTATATCACCCATATCCCAAGTGTTTGCAGCTCTATCATTTGTTTCGCATGGATTTGAAGCTAAACCATCTAAATCGCGTGAATTTTAAGCTAAATCATGTGTTCCGCATGGATTTGAAGCTAACTCGTTTGTTTCGTCTGCACTTGAAGCAATATCACATATATCGCTAGTATCTGAAGCTAAATCATTTGTTTCGCATGGATTTGAAGCTAAACCTTCAACATCGCTTTGATTTGCAGCTATATCATGTGTTTCGCAAGGATTTGCAGCTAACTCGTTCGTTTCGCCTGCATTTGATGCTCTATCACTTATATCGCAAGTATCTGAAGCTAAATCACTTGTTTCGCATGGCTTTGAAGCTAAACCTTCTACATCGCATTGATTTTCAGTTTAATCATGTGTTTCGCATGGATTTGAAGCTAACTCGTTTGTTTCGTCTGCATTTGAAGCTATATCACTTATATCCCAAGTGTTTGAAGCTAAATCATTTGTTTCGCATGGATTTGAATCTAACTCGTTTGTTTCGTCTGCATTTGAAGCTATATCACTTATATCCCGAGTGTTTGATGCTAAATCATTTGTTTCGCATGGATTTGAAGCTAACTCGTTTGCTTAGCCTGCAGTTGAATCTATATCACTTATATCGCAAGTATTTTAAGCAAAATCATTTGTTCCGCATCGATATGAAGCTAAGCCTTCTACTTCGCATTGATTTGAAGCTAAATCATTTGTTTCGCTTGAATGTGAAGCTAACTCGTTTGTTTCGTCTGCAGTTGAAACTATATCATTTATATCGCAAGTATTTGAAGCTAAATCATTTGTTCCGCATGGATTTGAAGCTGAGCCTTCTACATCGCATTGATTTGAAGCTTAATCATGCGTGTCGCATGGAGTTGAAGCTAGCTTGTTTGTTTCGTCTGCATTGAACGTATATCGCTTATAACGCAATTATCTGAAGATAAATCATTTGTTCCACATGGCTTTGAAGCTAAACCTTCTACATCGCATTGATTTTCAGTTTAATCTTGTGTTTCGCATGGATTTGAAGCTAACTCGTTTGTTTCGTCTGCATTTGAAGCTATATCACTTATATCCTAAGTGTTTGAAGCTAAATCATTTGTTTCGAATGGATTTGAAGCTAACTCGTTTGTTTGGCCTGCATTTGAAGCTATATCACTTATATCCCGAGTGTTTGATGCTAAATCATTTGTTTCGCATGGATTTGTAGCTAAACCTTCTACATCGTATTGATTTGAACCTACATCATGTGTTTCGCTTGGATGTGAATCTAACTCTTTGTTTCATCTGCATTCGAAGCTATATCACTTATATCCCAAGTGTTTGAAGCTAAATCATTTGTTTCGCATGGATTTGAAGCTAACTCGTTTGTTTCGTCTGCAGTTGAAACTATATCATTTATATCGCAAGTATTTGAAGCTAAATCATTTGTTCCGCATGGATTTGAAGCTGAGCCTTCTACATCGCATTGATTTGAAGCTTAATCATGCGTGTCGCATGGAGTTGAAGCTAGCTTGTTTGTTTCGTCTGCATTTGAACGTATATCACTTATATCGCAAGTATCTGAACCTAAATCATTGGTTTCGCATGGATTTGTAGCTAAACCTTCTACTTCCCATAGATTTGAAGCTAAATCATGTGTTTCGCATGGATTTGCAGCTAACTCGTTCGTTTCGCCTGCATTTGATGCTATATCACTTATATCGTAAGTATCTGAAGCTAAATCATTTGTTTCGCACGGATTTGAAGCTAAACCTTCTACATCGCATTGATTTTCAGTTTAATCATGTGTTTCGCATGGATTTGAAGCTAACTTGTTTGTTTCGTCTGCATTTGAAGCTATATCACTTATATCCCAAGTATTTGAAGCTAAATCATTTGTTTCGCATGGATTTGAAGCTAAACCTTCTACATCGCATGGACTTGAAGCTAACTCGTTTGTTTCGCATGCAGCTGAAGCTATATCACCCATATCCCAAGTGTTTGCAGCTCTATCATTTGTTTCGCATGGATTTGAAGCTAAACCATCTAAATCGCATGAATTTTAAGCTAAATCATGTGTTCCGCATGGATTTGAAGCTAACTCGTTTGTTTCGTCTGCACTTGAAGCAATATCACATATATCGCTAGTATCTGAAGCTAAATCATTTGTTTCGCATGGATTTGAAGCTAAACCTTCAACATCGCTTTGATTTGCAGCTATATCATGTGTTTCGCAAGGATTTGCAGCTAACTCGTTCGTTTCGCCTGCATTTGATGCTATATCACTTATATCGCAAGTATCTGAAGTTAAATCACTTGTTTCGCATGGATTTGAAGCTAAACCTTCTACATCGCTTTGATTTGCAGCTATATCATGTGTTTCGCAAGGATTTGCAGCTAACTCGTTCGTTTCGCCTGCATTTGAAGCTATATTATTTATATCCCAAGTGTTTGAAGCTAAATCATTTATATCGCAAGTATTTGAAGCTAAATCATTTGTTCCGCATAGATTTGAAGATAAACCTTCTACATCGCATTGATTTTCAGTTTAATCATGTGTTTCGCATGGATTTGAAGCTAACTCGTTTGTTTCGTCTGCATTTGAAGCTATATCACTTATATCCCAAGTGTTTGAAGCTAAATCATTTGTTTCGCATGGATTTGTATCTAAACCTTCTACATCGCATTGATTTGAGGCTAAATCATGTGTTTCGCTTGGATGTGAAGCTAACTCATTTATTTCGTCTGCATTTGAAGCTATATCACTTATATCCCAAGTGTTTGAAGCTAATTCATTTGTTTCGCATGAATTTGAAGCTAAACCTTCTACATCGCATTGATTTGAAGCTTAATCATGTGTTCACATGGATTTGAAGCTAATTCGTTTCTATCCCCTGCATTTGAAGCTATATCATTTATATCGTAAGTATCTGAAACTAAATCATTTGTTTCGCACGGATTTGAAGCTAAACCTTCTACATCGCATTGATTTTCGGTTTAATCATGTGTTTCGCATGGATTTGAAACTAACTTGTTTGTTTCGTCTGCATTTGAAGCTATATCAATTATATCCCAAGTATTTGAAGCTAAATCATTTGTTTCGCATGGATTTCAAGCTAAACCTACTCCATCGCATGGACTTGAAGCTAACTCGTTTGTTTCGCATGCAGCTGAAGCTATATCACCCATATCCCAAGTGTTTGCAGCTCTATCATTTGTTTCGCATGGATTTGAAGCTAAACCATCTAAATCGCGTGAATTTTAAGCTAAATCATGTGTTCCGCATGGATTTGAAGCTAACTCGTTTGTTTCGTCTGCACTTGAAGCAATATCACATATATCGCTAGTATCTGAAGCTAAATCATTTGTTTCGCATGGATTTGAAGCTAAACCTTCAACATCGCTTTGATTTGCAGCTATATCATGTGTTTCGCAAGGATTTGCAGCTAACTCGTTCGTTTCGCCTGCATTTGATGCTATATCACTTATATCGCAAGTATCTGAAGCTAAATCACTTGTTTCGCATGGCTTTGAAGCTAAACCTTCTACATCGCATTGATTTTCAGTTTAATCATGTGTTTCGCATGGATTTGAAGCTAACTCGTTTGTTTCGTCTGCATTTGAAGCTATATCACTTATATCCCAAGTGTTTGAAGCTAAATCATTTGTTTCGCATGGATTTGAAGCTAACTCGTTTGCTTAGCCTGCAGTTGAATCTATATCACTTATATCGCAAGTATTTTAAGCAAAATCATTTGTTCCGCATCGATATGAAGCTAAGCCTTCTACTTCGCATTGATTTGAAGCTAAATCATTTGTTTCGCTTGAATGTGAAGCTAACTCGTTTGTTTCGTCTGCAGTTGAAACTATATCATTTATATCGCAAGTATTTGAAGCTAAATCATTTGTTCCGCATGGATTTGAAGCCGAGCCTTCTACATCGCATTGATTTGAAGCTTAATCATGCGTGTCGCATGGAGTTGAAGCTAGCTTGTTTGTTTCGTCTGCATTGAACGTATATCGCTTATAACGCAATTATCTGAAGATAAATCATTTGTTCCACATGGCTTTGAAGCTAAACCTTCTACATCGCATTGATTTTCAGTTTAATCTCGTGTTTCGCATGGATTTGAAGCTAACTCGTTTGTTTCGTCTGCATTTGAAGCTATATCACTTATATCCCAAGTGTTTGAAGCTAAATCATTTGTTTCGCATGGATTTGAAGCTAACTCGTTTGTTTGGCCTGCATTTGAAGCTATATCACTTATATCCCGAGTGTTTGATGCTAAATCATTTGTTTCGCATGGATTTGTAGATAAACCTTCTACATCGTATTGATTTGAACCTACATCATGTGTTTCGCTTGGATGTGAATCTAACTCTTTGTTTCGTCTGCATTCGAAGCTATATCACTTATATCCCAAGTGTTTGAAGCTAAATCATTTGTTTCGCATGGATTTGAAGCTAACTCGTTTGTTTCGTCTGCATTTGGAGGTATATCACTTATATCGCAAGTATCTGAACCTAAATCATTGGTTTCGCATGGATTTGTAGCTAAACCTTCTACTTCCCATAGATTTGAAGCTAAATCATGTGTTTCGCATGGATTTGCAGCTAACTCGTTCGTTTCGCCTGCATTTGATGCTATATCACTTATATCGTAAGTATCTGAAGCTAAATCATTTGTTTCGCACGGATTTGAAGCTAAACCTTCTACATCGCATTGATTTTCAGTTTAATCATGTGTTTCGCATGGATTTGAAGCTAACTTGTTTGTTTCGTCTGCATTTGAAGCTATATCACTTATATCCCAAGTATTTGAAGCTAAATCATTTGTCTCGCATGGATTTGAAGCTAAACCTTCTACATCGCATGGACTTGAAGCTAACTCGTTTGTTTCGCATGCAGCTGAAGCTATATCACCCATATCCCAAGTGTTTGCAGCTCTATCATTTGTTTCGCATGGATTTGAAGCTAAACCATCTAAATCGCATGAATTTTAAGCTAAATCATGTGTTCCGCATGGATTTGAATCTAACTCGTTTGTTTCGTCTGCACTTGAAGCAATATCACATATATCGCTAGTATCTGAAGCTAAATCATTTGTTTCGCATGGATTTGAAGCTAAACCTTCAACATCGCTTTGATTTGCAGCTATATCATGTGTTTCGCAAGGATTTGCAGCTAACTCGTTCGTTTCGCCTGCATTTGATGCTATATCACTTATATCGCAAGTATCTGAAGTTAAATCACTTGTTTCGCATGGATTTGAAGCTAAACCTTCTACATCGCATTGATTTGCATCTAAATGATGTGTATCCCCAGCATTTGAAGCTATATCACTTATATCCCAAGTGTTTGAAGCTAAATCACTTGTTTCGCATGGATTTGAAGCTAACTCGTTTGTTTCGTCTGCATTTGAAGCTATATCACTTATATCCCAAGTATTTGAAGCTAAATCATTTGTCTCGCATGGATTTGAAGCTAAACCTTCTACATCGCATGGACTTGAAGCTAACTCGTTTGTTTCGCATGCAGCTGAAGCTATATCACCCATATCCCAAGTGTTTGCAGCTCTATCATTTGTTTCGCATGGATTTGAAGCTAAACCATCTAAATCGCATGAATTTTAAGCTAAATCATGTGTTCCGCATGGATTTGAATCTAACTCGTTTGTTTCGTCTGCACTTGAAGCAATATCACATATATCGCTAGTATCTGAAGCTAAATCATTTGTTTCGCATGGATTTGAAGCTAAACCTTCAACATCGCTTTGATTTGCAGCTATATCATGTGTTTCGCAAGGATTTGCAGCTAACTCGTTCGTTTCGCCTGCATTTGATGCTATATCACTTATATCGCAAGTATCTGAAGTTAAATCACTTGTTTCGCATGGATTTGAAGCTAAACCTTCTACATCGCATTGATTTGCATCTAAATGATGTGTATCCCCAGCATTTGAAGCTATATCACTTATATCCCAAGTGTTTGAAGCTAAATCACTTGTTTCGCATGGATTTGAAGCTAACTCGTTTGTTTCGTCTGCATTTGGAGGTATATCACTTATATCGCAAGTATCTGAAACTAAATCATTTGTGTCGCATGGATTTGAAACTAACTTGCTTGTTTCGTCTGCATTTGAAGCTATATCACTTATATCGCAAGTATCTGAAGCTAAATCACTTGTTTCGCATGGCTTTGAAGCTAAACCTTCTCCATCGCATGGACTTGACGCTAACTCGTTTGTTTCGCATGCAGCTGAAACTATATCACCCATATCCCAAGTGTTTGCAGCTCTATCATTTGTTTCGCATGGATTTGAAGCTAAACCATCTAAATCGCATGAATTTTAAGCTAAATCATGTGTTCCGCATGGATTTGAAGCTAACTCGTTTGTTTCGTCTGCACTTGAAGCAATATCACATATATCGCTAGTATCTGAAGCTAAATCATTTGTTTCGTATGGATTTTAAGCTTAACCTTCAACATCGCTTTGATTTGCAGCTATATCATGTGTTTCGCAAGGATTTGCAGCTAACTCGTTCGTTTCGCCTGCATTTGAAGCTATATTATTTATATCCCAAGTGTTTGAAGCTAAATCATTTATATCGCAAGTATTTGAAGCTAAATCATTTGTTCCGCATAGATTTGAAGATAAACCTTCTACATCGCATTGATTTTCAGTTTAATCATGTGTTTCGCATGGATTTGAAGCTAACTCGTTTGTTTCGTCTGCATTTGAAGCTATATCACTTATATCCCAAGTGTTTGAAGCTAAATCATTTGTTTCGCATGGATTTGTATCTAAACCTTCTACATCGCATTGATTTGAGGCTAAATCATGTTTTCGCTTGGATGTGAAGCTAACTCATTTATTTCGTCTGCATTTGAAGCTATATCACTTATATCCCAAGTGTTTGAAGCTAATTCATTTGTTTCGCATGAATTTGAAGCTAAACCTTCTACATCGCATTGATTTGAAGCTTAATCATGTGTTTCACATGGATTTGAAGCTAATTCGTTTCTATCCCCTGCATTTGAAGCTATATCATTTATATCGTAAGTATCTGAAACTAAATCATTTGTTTCGCACGGATTTGAAGCTAAACCTTCTACATCGCATTGATTTTCGGTTTAATCATGTGTTTCGCATGGATTTGAAACTAACTTGTTTGTTTCGTCTGCATTTGAAGCTATATCAATTATATCCCAAGTATTTGAAGCTAAATCATTTGTTTCGCATGGATTTCAAGCTAAACCTACTCCATCGCATGGACTTGAAGCTAACTCGTTTGTTTCGCATGCAGCTGAAGCTATATCACCCATATCCCAAGTGTTTGCAGCTCTATCATTTGTTTCGCATGGATTTGAAGCTAAACCATCTAAATCGCGTGAATTTTAAGCTAAATCATGTGTTCCGCATGGATTTGAAGCTAACTCGTTTGTTTCGTCTGCACTTGAAGCAATATCACATATATCGCTAGTATCTGAAGCTAAATCATTTGTTTCGCATGGATTTGAAGCTAAACCTTCAACATCGCTTTGATTTGCAGCTATATCATGTGTTTCGCAAGGATTTGCAGCTAACTCGTTCGTTTCGCCTGCATTTGATGCTATATCACTTATATCGCAAGTATCTGAAGCTAAATCACTTGTTTCGCATGGCTTTGAAGCTAAACCTTCTACATCGCATTGATTTTCAGTTTAATCATGTGTTTCGCATGGATTTGAAGCTAACTCGTTTGTTTCGTCTGCATTTGAAGCTATATCACTTATATCCCAAGTGTTTGAAGCTAAATCATTTGTTTCGCATGGATTTGAATCTAACTCGTTTGTTTCGTCTGCATTTGAAGCTATATCACTTATATCCCGAGTGTTTGATGCTAAATCATTTGTTTCGCATGGATTTGAAGCTAACTCGTTTGCTTAGCCTGCAGTTGAATCTATATCACTTATATCGCAAGTATTTTAAGCAAAATCATTTGTTCCGCATCGATATGAAGCTAAGCCTTCTACTTCGCATTGATTTGAAGCTAAATCATTTGTTTCGCTTGAATGTGAAGCTAACTCGTTTGTTTCGTCTGCAGTTGAAACTATATCATTTATATCGCAAGTATTTGAAGCTAAATCATTTGTTCCGCATGGATTTGAAGCTGAGCCTTCTACATCGCATTGATTTGAAGCTTAATCATGCGTGTCGCATGGAGTTGAAGCTAGCTTGTTTGTTTCGTCTGCATTGAACGTATATCGCTTATAACGCAATTATCTGAAGATAAATCATTTGTTCCACATGGCTTTGAAGCTAAACCTTCTACATCGCATTGATTTTCAGTTTAATCTTGTGTTTCGCATGGATTTGAAGCTAACTCGTTTGTTTCGTCTGCATTTGAAGCTATATCACTTATATCCTAAGTGTTTGAAGCTAAATCATTTGTTTCGAATGGATTTGAAGCTAACTCGTTTGTTTGGCCTGCATTTGAAGCTATATCACTTATATCCCGAGTGTTTGATGCTAAATCATTTGTTTCGCATGGATTTGTAGCTAAACCTTCTACATCGTATTGATTTGAACCTACATCATGTGTTTCGCTTGGATGTGAATCTAACTCTTTGTTTCGTCTGCATTCGAAGCTATATCACTTATATCCCAAGTGTTTGAAGCTAAATCATTTGTTTCGCATGGATTTGAAGCTAACTCGTTTGTTTCGTCTGCAGTTGAAACTATATCATTTATATCGCAAGTATTTGAAGCTAAATCATTTGTTCCGCATGGATTTGAAGCTGAGCCTTCTACATCGCATTGATTTGAAGCTTAATCATGCGTGTCGCATGGAGTTGAAGCTAGCTTGTTTGTTTCGTCTGCATTTGAACGTATATCACTTATATCGCAAGTATCTGAACCTAAATCATTGGTTTCGCATGGATTTGTAGCTAAACCTTCTACTTCCCATAGATTTGAAGCTAAATCATGTGTTTCGCATGGATTTGCAGCTAACTCGTTCGTTTCGCCTGCATTTGATGCTATATCACTTATATCGTAAGTATCTGAAGCTAAATCATTTGTTTCGCACGGATTTGAAGCTAAACCTTCTACATCGCATTGATTTTCAGTTTAATCATGTGTTTCGCATGGATTTGAAGCTAACTTGTTTGTTTCGTCTGCATTTGAAGCTATATCACTTATATCCCAAGTATTTGAAGCTAAATCATTTGTTTCGCATGGATTTGAAGCTAAACCTTCTACATCGCATGGACTTGAAGCTAACTCGTTTGTTTCGCATGCAGCTGAAGCTATATCACCCATATCCCAAGTGTTTGCAGCTCTATCATTTGTTTCGCATGGATTTGAAGCTAAACCATCTAAATCGCATGAATTTTAAGCTAAATCATGTGTTCCGCATGGATTTGAAGCTAACTCGTTTGTTTCGTCTGCACTTGAAGCAATATCACATATATCGCTAGTATCTGAAGCTAAATCATTTGTTTCGCATGGATTTGAAGCTAAACCTTCAACATCGCTTTGATTTGCAGCTATATCATGTGTTTCGCAAGGATTTGCAGCTAACTCGTTCGTTTCGCCTGCATTTGATGCTATATCACTTATATCGCAAGTATCTGAAGTTAAATCACTTGTTTCGCATGGATTTGAAGCTAAACCTTCTACATCGCATTGATTTGCATCTAAATGATGTGTTTCCCCAGCATTTGAAGCTATATCACTTATATCCCAAGTGTTTGAAGCTAAATCACTTGTTTCGCATGGATTTGAAGCTAACTCGTTTGTTTCGTCTGCATTTGGAGGTATATCACTTATATCGCAAGTATCTGAAACTAAATCATTTGTGTCGCATGGATTTGAAACTAACTTGTTTGTTTCGTCTGCATTTGAAGCTATATCACTTATATCGCAAGTATCTGAAGCTAAATCACTTGTTTCGCATGGCTTTGAAGCTAAACCTTCTCCATCGCATGGACTTGAAGCTAACTCGTTTGTTTCGCATGCAGCTGAAACTATATCACCCATATCCCAAGTGTTTGCAGCTCTATCATTTGTTTCGCATGGATTTGAAGCTAAACCATCTAAATCGCATGAATTTTAAGCTAAATCATGTGTTCCGCATGGATTTGAAGCTAACTCGTTTGTTTCGTCTGCACTTGAAGCAATATCACATATATCGCTAGTATCTGAAGCTAAATCATTTGTTTCGCATGGATTTGAAGCTTAACCTTCCACATCGCTTTGATTTGCAGCTATATCATGTGTTTCGCAAGGATTTGCAGCGAACTCGTTCGTTTCGCCTGCATTTGAAGCTATATTATTTATATCCCAAGTGTTTGAAGCTAAATCATTTATATCGCAAGTATTTGAAACTAAATCATTTGTTCCGCATGGATTTGAAGCTAAGCCTTCAACTTCGCATTGATTTGAAGCTAAATCATGTGTATCGCATGCATTTTGAAGCTAACTCCTTTGATTCGTCTGCATTTGAAGCTATATCACTTACATCCCGAGTGTTTGATGCCAAATCATTTGTTTCGCATGGATTTGTATCTAAACCTTCTACATCGCATTGATTTGAGGCTAAATCATGTGTTTCGCTTGGATGTGAAGCTAACTCATTTATTTCGTCTGCATTTGAAGCTATATCACTTATATCCCAAGTGTTTGAAGCTAAATCATTTGTTTCGCATGAATTTGAAGCTAAACCTTATACATCGCATTGATTTGAAGCTTAATCATGTGTTTCACATGGATTTGAAGCTAATTCGTTTCTATCCCCTGCATTTGAAGCTATATCATTTATATCGTAAGTATCTGAAACTAAATCATTTGTTTCGCACGGATTTGAAGCTAAACCTTCTACATCGCATTGATTTTCGGTTTAATCATGTGTTTCGCATGGATTTGAAACTAACTTGTTTGTTTCGTCTGCATTTGAAGCTATATCAATTATATCCCAAGTATTTGAAGCTAAATCATTTGTTTCGCATGGATTTGAAGCTAAACCTACTCCATCGCATGGACTTGAAGCTAACTCGTATGTTTCGCATGCAGCTGAAGCTATATCACCCATATCCCAAGTGTTTGCAGCTCTATCATTTGTTTCGCATGGATTTGAAGCTAAACCATCTAAATCGCGTGAATTTTAAGCTAAATCATGTGTTCCGCATGGATTTGAAGCTAAACCTTCAACATCGCTTTGATTTGCAGCTATATCATGTGTTTCGCAAGGATTTGCAGCTAACTCGTTCGTTTCGCCTGCATTTGATGCTATATCACTTATATCGCAAGTATCTGAAGCTAAATCACTTGTTTCGCATGGCTTTGAAGCTAAAACTTCTACATCGCATTGATTTTCAGTTTAATCATGTGTTTCGCATGGATTTGAAGCTAACTCGTTTGTTTCGTCTGCATTTGAAGCTATATCACTTATATCCCAAGTGTTTGAAGCTAAATCATTTGTTTCGCATGGATTTGAATCTAACTCGTTTGTTTCGTCTGCATTTGAAGCTATATCACTTATATCCCGAGTGTTTGATGCTAAATCATTTGTTTCGCATGGATTTGAAGCTAACTCGTTTGCTTAGCCTGCAGTTGAATCTATATCACTTATATCGCAAGTATTTTAAGCAAAATCATTTGTTCCGCATCGATATGAAGCTAAGCCTTCTACTTCGCATTGATTTGAAGCTAAATCATTTGTTTCGCTTGAATGTGAAGCTAACTCGTTTGTTTCGTCTGCAGTTGAAACTATATCATTTATATCGCAAGTATTTGAAGCTAAATCATTTGTTCCGCATGGATCTGAAGCTGAGCCTTCTACATCGCATTGATTTGAAGCTTAATCATGCGTGTCGCATGGAGTTGAAGCTAGCTTGTTTGTTTCGTCTGTATTTGAACGTATATCGCTTATAACGCAATTATCTGAAGATAAATCATTTGTTCCACATGGCTTTGAAGCTAAACCTTCTAAATCGCATTGATTTTCAGTTTAATCTTGTGTTTCGCATGGATTTGAAGCTAACTCGTTTGTTTCGTCTGCATTTGAAGCTATATCACTTATATCCTAAGTGTTTGAAGCTAAATCATTTGTTTCGAATGGATTTGAAGCTAACTCGTTTGTTTGGCCTGCATTTGAAGCTATATCACTTATATCCCGAGTGTTTGATGCCAAATCATTTGTTTCGCATGGATTTGTATCTAAACCTTCTACATCGAATTGATTTGAGGCTAAATCATGTGTTTCGCTTGGATGTGAAGCTAACTCATTTATTTCGTCTGCATTTGAAGCTATATCACTTATATCCCAAGTGTTTGAAGCTAAATCATTTGTTTCGCATGAATTTGAAGCTAAACCTTATACATCGCATTGATTTGAAGCTTAATCATGTGTTTCACATGGATTTGAAGCTAATTCGTTTCTATCCCCTGCATTTGAAGCTATATCATTTATATCGTAAGTATCTGAAACTAAATCATTTGTTTCGCACGGATTTGAAGCTAAACCTTCTACATCGCATTGATTTTCGGTTTAATCATGTGTTTCGCATGGATTTGAAACTAACTTGTTTGTTTCGTCTGCATTTGAAGCTATATCACTTATATCCCAAGTATTTGAAGCTAAATCATTTGTTTCTCATGGATTTGAAGCTAAACCTACTCCATCGCATGGACTTGAAGCTAACTCGTATGTTTCGCATGCAGCTGAAGCTATATCACCCATATCCCAAGTGTTTGCAGCTCTATCATTTGTTTCGCATGGATTTGAAGCTAAACCATCTATATCGCGTGAATTTTAAGCTAAATCATGTGTTCCGCATGGATTTGAAGCTAACTCGTTTGTTTCGTCTGCACTTGAAGCAATATCACATATATCGCTAGTATCTGAAGCTAAATCATTTGTTTCGCATGGATTTGAAGCTAAACCTTCAACATCGCTTTGATTTGCAGCTATATCATGTGTTTCGCAAGGATTTGCAGCTAACTCGTTCGTTTCGCCTGCATTTGATGCTATATCACTTATATCGCAAGTATCTGAAGCTAAATCACTTGTTTCGCATGGCTTTGAAGCTAAACCTTCTACATCGCATTGATTTTCAGTTTAATCATGTGTTTCGCATGGATTTGAAGCTAACTCGTTTGTTTCGTCTGCATTTGAAGCTATATCATTTATATCCCAAGTGTTTGAAGCTAAATCATTTGTTTCGCATGGATTTTAATCTAACTCGTTTGTTTGGCCTGCAGTTGAATCTATATCACTTATATCGCAAGTATTTTAAGCAAAATCATTTGTTCCGCATCGATACGAAGCTAAGCCTTCTACTTCGCATTGATTTGAAGCTAAATCATTTGTTTCGCCTGGATTTGAAGCTAAACCTTCTACTTTCGCATTGATTTGAAGCTGACTCGTTTGCTTCGTGCGCATTTGAAGCTATATCACTTATATCCCAACTGTTTGAAGATAAATCATTTGATTCGCATGGATTTGAAGCTAGCTTGTTTCTTTCGTCTGCATTTGAAGCTATATCACATATATCGCAAGTGTCTGAAACTAAATCATTTGTGTCGCATGGATTTGAAGCTATCTCGTTTGTTTCGTCTGCATTTGAATCTATATCACTTATATCGCAAGTATCTGAACCTAAATCATTGGTTTCGCATGGATTTGAAGCTAAACCTTCTTACATCGCATAGATTTGAAGCTAAATCATGTGTTTCGCATGGATTTGAATCTAACTCGGTTGTTGCGCATGCAGTTGAATCTAAATAACGTACATCGCAAGTATTTGTAGCTAAACCATTTGTTTGGAATGGATTTGAAGCTAAACCTTCTACATCGCATTGATTTGCAGCTAAATAATGTGTTTCGCATGGATTTGGAGCTAACTCGTTTGTTTGACCTGCTGTTGAATGTATATCACTTATATCGCAAGTATTTGAAGCAAAATCATTTGTTCCGCATCGATTTGAAGCTAAGACTTCTACTTCGCATTGATTTGATGCTAAATCATGTGTTTCGCTTGGATGTGAAGCTAACTCGTTTGTTTCGTCTGCATTTGAAGTTATATCACCTATATCCCAAATGTTTGAAGCTACATCATTTGTTTCGCTTGGATTTAAAGCTAAACGTTCTACATCGCATTGATTTGAAGCTAAATCGTGTGTTTTGCATGGATTTGAAGCTAACTCGTTTGTTTCCCCTGCATTTGAAGCTATATCACTTATATCGCATGTATCTGATGCTAAGTCATTTGTGTCGCATTGATTTGAATCTAAACCTTCCACATCGCATTGATTTGCAGCTAAATCATGTGTTCCGCATGGATTTGAAGCTAACTCGTTTGTTTGGCCTGCAGTTGAATCTATATTACTTATATCGCAAGTATTTGGAGCTAAATCATTTGTTCCGCATGGATTTGAAGCTGAGCCTTCTACATCGCATTGATTTGAAGCTTAATTATGCGTGTCGCATGGAGTTGAAGCTAGCTCGTTTGTTTCGTCTGCATTTGAACGTATATCGCTTATAACGCAATTATCTGATGATAAATCATTTGTTCCGCATGGATTTGAAGCTAAGCCTTCTAATTCGCATTGATTTGAAGCTAAATCATGTGTATCGCATGCATTTTGAAGCTAACTCCTTTGATTCGTCTGTATTTGAAGCTATATCACTTATATCCCATGTGTTTCAAGCTAAATCATTTGTTTCGCATGGATTTGAAGCTAACTCGTTTGTTTCGTCTGCATTTGGAGGTATACCACTTATATCCCAAGTATCTGAAGCTAAATCATTTGTTTCGAATGGCTTTGAAGTTAAACCTTCTACATCGCATTGATTTTCATTTTAATCATGTGTTTCGCATGGATTTGAAGCTAACTCGTTTGTTTCGTCTGCATTTGAAGCTATATCACTTTTATCCCAAGTATTTGAAGCTAAATCATTTGTTTCGCATGGATTTGAAGCTAACTCGTTTGTTTCGTCTGCATTTGGAGGTATATCACTTATATCGCAAGTATCTGAATCTAAATCATTTGTTTCGCATGGATTTGAAGCTAAACCTTCAACATCGCTTTGATTTGCAGCTATATCATGTGTTTCGCATGGATTTGCAGCTAACTCGTTCGTTTCGCCTGCATTTGGTGCTATATCACTTATATCGCAAGTATCTGAAGCTAAATCACTTGTTTGGCATGGCTTTGAAGCTAAACCTTCTACATCGCATTGATTTTCAGTTTAATCATGTGTTTCGCATGGATTTGAAGCTAATTCGTTTGTTTGGCCTGCAGTTGAATCTATATCACTTATATCGCAAGTATTTGGAGCTAAATCATTTGTTCCGCATGGATTTGAAGCTGAGCCTTCTACATCGCATTGATTTGAAGCTTAATCATGCGTGTCGCATGGATTTGAAGCTGGTTCGTTTGTTCCGTCTGCATTTGAACGTATATCGCTTATAACGCAATTATCTCAAGATAAATCATTTGTTCCGCATGGATTTAAAGCTAAGCCTTCTACTTCGCATTGATTTGAGGCTAAATAATGTGTATCGCATGCATTTTGAAGCTAACTCCTTTGATTCGTCTCCATTTGAAGCTATATCACTTATATCCCGAGTGTTTGATGCTAAATCATTTGTTTCGCACAAATTTGTAGCTAAACCTTCTACATAGCATTGATTTGAAGCTAAATCACGTGTTTCGCATAGATTTGAAGCTAACTCGTTTGTTTCGTCTGCATTTGAATCTATATCACATATATCCCAAGTGTTTGAAGCTAAATCATTTGTTTCGCATGAATTTGAAGCTAAACCTTCTACATCGCAATGATTTGAAGCTTAATCATTTGTTTCTCATGGATTTGAAGCTAATTCGTTTGTATCCCCTGCATTTGAAGCTATATCATTTATATCGCAAGTATCTGAAACTAAATCATTAGTGTCGCATGGATTTGAAACTAAACCTTCTACATCGCATAGATTTGAAGCTAAATCATGTGTTTCGCATGGATTTGCAGCTAACTCGTTCGTTTAGCCTGCAGTAGAATCTATATCACTTATATCGCAAGTATTTGGAGCTAAATCATTTATTCCGCATGGATTTGAAGCTGAGCCTTCTACATCGCATTGATTTGAAGCTTAATCATGTGTGTCGCATGGATTTGAAGCTAACTCGTTTGTTTCCCCTGCATTTGAAGCTATATCACTTATATCGCAAGTATCTGAAGCTAACTCATTTGTTTCGCATGGATTTGAAGCTAAACCTTCTACATCGCTTTGATTTGCAGCTAAATCATGTGTTTCGCATCGATTTGAAGCTAACTCGTTTGTTTCCCCTGCATTTGAATCTATATCACTTATATCGCAAGTATCTGATGCTAAATCATTTGTGATGCATGGATTTGAAGCTACACCTTCTACATCGCATTGATTTGCTGCTAAATCATGTGTTTCGAAAGGATTTGAAGCTAAGCCTTCTACTTCGCTTCGATTTGCAGCTAAATCATGTGTTTCGCATGCATTTGAAGCTAACTCGTTTGTTCCGCCTGCATAAAAGCTAAATCATATATAAAACATGTATTTGAAGCTAAACAATTCGTGTCGCATGGATTTGTAACTAAGGCTGCTTCTTCGCATTGATTTGAATCTAAATCACGTCTTTCGCATGGATTTGAAGCTAACTCGTTTGTTTCGCACGCAGTTGGAGCTAAATCATGTATGTCACAAGTATTTGTAGCGAAACCATTTGATTTGCATGGATTTGAAGCTAAGCCTTCTACATCGCATTGATTTGCTGCTAAATCGTGTGTTTCGCATTGATTTGAAGCTAACTCGTTTGTTTCGCATGCAGTTGGAGCTAAATCATGTATGTCACAACTATTTGTAGCGAAACCATTTGATTTGCATGGATTTGAAGCTAAGCCTTCTACATCGCATTGATTTGCTGCTAAATCATGTGTTTCGCATGGATGTGAAGCTAAGCCTTCTACTTCGCTTCGACTTGCAGCTAAATCATGTGTTTCGCATGGATTTGAAGCTAACTCGTTTGTTTCCCCTGCATTTGAAGCTATATCACTTATATCGCAAGTATCTGATGCTAAATTATTTGTTTCGCCTGGATTTGAAGCTATATCACTTATATCCCGAGTGTGTGATGCTAAATCATTTGTTTCGCATGGTTTTGTAGCTAAACCTTCTACATCGCATTGATTTGAAGCTAAATCATGTGTTTCGCTTGGATGTGAAGCTAACTCGTTTGTTTCGTCTGCATTTGAAGCTATATCACATATATCCAAAGTGTTTGAAGCTGAATCATTTGTTTCGCATTAATTTGAAGCTACACCTTCTACATCGCATTGATTTGAAGCTTAATCATTTGTTTCTCATGGATTTCAAGCTAAATCGTTTGTATCCCCTGCATTTGAAGCTATATCATTTATATCGCAAGTATCTGATACTAAATCATTTGTTCGGCACGGATTTGAAGCTATACCTTCTACATCGCATTGATTTGCATTTAAATGATGTGTTTCGCAAGAATTTGAACTAACTCGTTTGTTTCGTCTGCATTTGAAGCTATATCACTTATATCCCAAGTGTTTGAAGCTAAATCATTTGTTTCGCATGGATTTGCAGCTAACTCGTTCGTTTAGCCTGCAGTTGAATCTATATCACTTATATCGCAAGTATTTGGAGCTAAATCATTTATTCCGCATGGATTTGAAGCTGAGCCTTCTACATCGCATTGATTTGAAGCTTAATCATGTGTGTCGCATGGATTTGAAGCTAACTCGTTTGTTTCCCCTGCATTTGAAGCTATATCACTTATATCGCAAGTATCTGAAGCTAACTCATTTGTTTCGCATGGATTTGAAGCTAAACCTTCTACATCGCTTTGATTTGCAGCTAGATCATGTGTTTCGCATCGATTTGAAGCTAACTCGTTTGTTTCCCCTGCATTTGAATCTATATCACTTATATCGCAAGTATCTGATGCTAAATCATTTGTGATGCATGGATTTGAAGCTACACCTTCTACATCGCATTGATTTGCTGCTAAATCATGTGTTTCGCATGGATGTGAAGCTAAGCCTTCTACTTCGCTTCGACTTGCAGCTAAATTATTTGTTTCGCCTGGATTTGAAGCTAAACCTTCTAGTTTCGCATTGATTTGAAGCTGACTCGTTTGCTTCGTGCGCATTTGAAGCTATATCACTTATATCCCAACTGTTTGAAGATAAATCATTTGATTCGCATGGATTTGAAGCTAGCTTGTTTCTTTCGTCTGCATTTGAAGCTACATCACATATATCGCAAGTATCTGAAGCTAAATCATGTGTTTCGCTTGGATTTGAAGCTAACTCGTTTGTTCCGCCTGCAGATAAAGCTAAATCATATATAAAACAAGTATTTGAAGCTAAACTATTCGTGTCGCATGGATATGTAACTAAGCCTTCTTCTTCGCATTGATTTGAAGCTAAATCACGTCTTTCGCATGGATTTGAGGCTAACTCGTTTGTTTCCCCTGCATTTGAAGCTATATCAATTATATCGCAAGTATCTGATGCTAAATCATTTTTGTCGCATGGATTTGAAGCTAAACCTTCTACATCGCTTTGATTTGCAGCTAAATCATGTGTTTCGCATGGATTTGAAGCTAACTCGTTTGTTTCCCCAGCATTTGAAGCTATATCAATTATATCGCAAGTATCTGATGCTAAATCATTTTTGTGACATGGATTTGAAGCTAAACCTTCTACATCGCATTGATTTGAAGCTAATTCATGTGTTTCTCATGGATTTGAAGCTAACTCGTTTGTTTCCCCTGCATTAGAAGCTATATCACTTATATCGCAAGTATCTGAAGCTAAATAATTTGTTTCGCATGAATTTGAAGCTGAACCTTCAACATCGCATTGACTTGCAGCTAAATCATGTGTTCCGCATGGATTTGAAGCTAACTCGTTTGTTTCGTCTGCACTTGATACTATATCACTTATATCGCAAGTATCTGATGCTAAATCATTTGTGATACATGGATTTGAAGCTACACCTTCTACATCGCATTGATTTGCTGCTAAATCATGTGTTTCGCATGGATTTGAAGCTAAGCCTTCTACTTCGCTTCGATTTGCAGCTAAATCATGTGTTTCGCATGGATTTGAAGCTAACTCGTTTGTTTCCCCTGCATTTGAAGCTATATCACTTATATCGCAAGTATCTGAAGGTATATCATTTGATTCGCATAGATGTGAAGCTAAACCTTCTACATCGCTTTGATTTGCAGCTAAATCATGAGTTTCGCATCGATTTGAAGCTAACTCGTTTGTTTCCCCTGCATTTGTATCTATATCACTTATATCGCAAGTATCTGTTGCTAAATCATTTTTTTCGCATGGATTTGATGCTAAATCTTCAACATCGCATTGATATGAAGCTAATTTATGTGTTTCGCATGGATTTGAAGCTAACTGGTTTGTTTCGTCTGCAATTGATGCTATATCACTTATATCCCATTGTTCGAAGCTAAATCATTTGTTTCGCATGGACTTGAATCTAAACCATCCACACAGCATTGATTTGAGGCTTAATCATGTGTTTTGCATGGTTTTCAGGCTAACTCGTTTATTTCCCCTGCATTTAAAGCTATATCACTCATATCGCAAATAACTGGAGCTAAATCATTGGTTTCGCTTGGATTTGAAGCTAAACCTTCTACATCGCACTGATTTGCTGCTAAATCATGTGTTTCGCATGGATCTAAAGCTAAGCCTTCTACTTCGCATCGATTTGAAGCTTAATCATGTGTTTCGCATGGATTTGCAGCTAACTCGTTTGTATCCCCTGAATTTGAAACTATATCACTTATATCGCAAGTATCTGAAGCTAAATCATTTGTGATGCATGGATTTGAAGCTACACCTTCTACATCGCATTGATTTGCTGCTAAATCATGTGTTTTGCATGGATTAGATGCTCACTCGTTTGCTTCTCCTGCATTTGAAGCTATTTCAGTTATATCGCAAGTATCTGATGCTAAATCATTTGTTTCGCATGGATTTGAAGCTAAACCTTCTACATCGCATTGATTTGCAGCCAAGTCATGTATTTGGCATGGATTTGAAGCTAACTCGTTCGTTTCGCGTGCATTTGATGCTATATCACTTATATCGCAAGTATCTGAAGCTAAATCATTTGTTACGCATGGATTTGAAGCTAGCTTGTTTCTTTCGTCTGCATTTGAAACTATATCACTTATATCGCAAGTATCTGAAGGTATATCATTTTTTTCGCATGGATTTGAAGCTAAACCTTCTACATCGCATTGATTTGATGCTAAATCATGTGTTTCGAATGGATTTGAAGCTAACTCGTTTGTTCCGCCTGCAGTAGCATCTATATTACTTATATCGCAAGTATTTGAAGCTAAATCATTTGATGCGCATGGATTTGAATCTAACTCGTTTGTTTCGTCTGCATTTGAAGCTATATCACTTATATCGCATGTATCTGAAGCGAAATCATTTGTGTCGCATGGGTTTGAAGCTATACCATCTACATCGCATGGACTTGAAGCTAACTCGTTTGTTTCGCATGCAGCTGAATCTATATCACCTATATCCCATGTGTTTGAAGCTCAATCAAGTGTTTCGCATGGATTTGAAGCTAAACCTTATACATTGCATTGATTTGAGTCTAAATCATGTGCTTCGGTTGGATATGAAGCTAACTCGTTTGTTTCGTCTGCATTTGAAGCTATATCACTTCTATCCCTAGAGTTTGATGCTAAATCATGTGTTTCGCATGGGCTTTTAAGCTAAACATTCTACATCGCATTGATTTGAAGCTAAATCATGTGTTTTGCATGGATTTGAAGCTAACTCGTTTGTTTCGCCTCCAGTTGAATCTATATCACTTACATAGCAAGTATTTGAAGCTAAATCATTTGTTCCGCATGGATTTGAAGCTAAGCCTTCTACTTCGCATTGATTTGAAACTAAATCATGTGTATCGCATGGATTTGATGCTAACTCGTTTGTTTCCCCTGCATTTGAATCTATATTACTTATATCGCAAGTATTTGGAGCTAAATCATTTGTTCCGCATGGATTTGAAGCTGGGCCTTCTTCATCGTATTGATTTGAAGCTTAATCATGTGTGTCGCATGGAGTTGAAGCTAGCTCGTTTGTTTCGTCTGCATTTGAACGTATATCGCTTATAACGCAATTATCTGATGATAAATCATTTGTTCCGCATGGATTTGAAGCCAAGCCTTCAACTTCGCATCGATTTGAAGCTAAATCATGTGTATCGTATGCATTTTGAAGCTAACTCCTTTGATTCGCCAGCATTTGAAGCTATATCACATATATCCCATGTGTTTGAAGCTAAATCATTTGTTTCGCATGGATTTGAAGCTAACTCGTTTGTTTCGTCTGCATTTGGAGGTATATCACTTATATCGTAAGTATCTGAAACTAAATCATTTGTTTCGCATGGATTTGAAGCTAAATCTTCAACATCGCTTTGATTTGCAGCTATATCATGTGTTTCGCATGGATTTGCAGCTAACTCGTTCGTTTCGCCTGCATTTGATGCTATATCGCTTATATCGCAAGTATCTAAAGCTAAATCACTTGTTTCGAATGGCTTTGAAGCTAAACCTTCTACATCGCATTGATTTTCAGTTTAATCATGTGTTTCGCATGGATTTGAAGCTAATTCGTTTGTTTGGCCTGCAGTTGAATCTATATCACTTATATCGCAAGCATTTGGAGCTAAATCATTTGTTCCGCATGGATTTGAAGCTGAGCCTTCTACATCGCATTGATTTGAAGCTTAATCATGCTTGTCGCATGGAGTTGAAGCTAGTTCGTTTGTTCCGTCTGCATTTGAACGTATATCGCTTATAACGCAATTATCTCAAGATAAATCATTTGTTCCGCATTGATTTGAAGCTAAGCCTTCTACTTCGCATTGATTTGAGGCTAAATAATGTGTATCGCATGCATTTTGAAGCTAACTCCTTTGATTCGTCTCCATTTGAAGCTATATCACTTATATCCCGAGTGTTTGATGCTAAATCATTTGTTTCGCACGGATTTGTAGCTAAACCTTCTACATAGCATTGATTTGAAGCTAAATCACGTGTTTCGCATAGATTTGAAGCTAACTCGTTTGTTTCGTCTGCATTTGAATCTATATCACATATATCCCAAGTGTTTGAAGCTAAATCATTTGTTTCGCATGAATTTGAAGCTAAACCTTCTACATCGCATTGATTTGAAGCTTAATCATTTGTTTCTCATGGATTTGAAGCTAATTCGTTTGTATCCCCCGCATTTGAAGCTATATCATTTATATCGCAAGTATCTGAAACTAAATCATTGGTTTCGCATGGATTTGAAGCGAAACCTTCTACATCCCATAGATTTGAAACCAAATCATGTGTTTCGCATAGATTTGCAGCTAACTCGTTCGCTTCGCCTGCATTTGATGCTATATCACTTATATCGTAAGTATCTGAAGCTAAATCATTTGTTTCGCACGGATTTGAAGCTAAAACTTCTACATCGCATTGATTTTCAGTTTAATCATGTGTTCCGCATGGATTTGAAGCTAACTCGTTTGTTTCGTCTGCACTTGAAGCAATATCACATATACCGCTAGTATCTGAAGCTAAATCATTTGTTTCGCATGGATTTGTAGCTAAACCTTCTACATCGCATTGATTTGAAGCTAAATCATGTGTTTCGCATGGATTTGTAGCTAACTCGTTTGGTTCGTCTGCATTTCAACGTATATCTCTTATAACGCAATTATCTGAAGATAAATCATTTGTTCCGCATGGATTTGAAGCTAAGCCGTCTACTTCGCATTGATTTGAAGCTAAATCATGTGTATCACATGCATTTTGAAGCTAACTCCTTTGATTCGTCTGCATTTGAAGCTATATCACTTATATCCCGAGTGTGTGATGCTAAATCATTTGTTTCGCATGGATTTGTAGCTAAACCTTCTACATCGCATTGATTTGAAGCTAAATCATGTGTTTCGCTTGGATGTGAAGCTAACTCGTTTGTTTCGTCTGCATTTGAAGCTATATCACATATATCCCAAGTGTTTGAAGCTGAATCATTTGTTTCGCATTAATTTGAAGCTACACCTTCTACATCGCATTGATTTGAAGCTTAATCATTTGTTTCTCATGGATTTCAAGCTAAATCGTTTGTATCCCCTGCATTTGAAGCTATATCATTTATATCGCAAGTATCTGATACTAAATCATTTGTTCGGCACGGATTTGAAGCTATACCTTCTACATCGCATTGATTTGCATTTAAATGATGTGTTTCGCAAGAATTTGAACTAACTCGTTTGTTTCGTCTGCATTTGAAGCTATATCACCTATATCCCAAGTGTTTGAAGCTGAATCATTTGTTTCGCATGGATTTGCAGCTAACTCGTTTGTTTCGTCTGCATTTGGAGGTATATCACTTATATCGCAAGTATCTGAAACTAAATCATTAGTGTCGCATGGATTTGAAACTAAACCTTCTACATCGCATAGATTTGAAGCTAAATCATGTGTTTCGCATGGATTTGCAGCTAACTCGTTCGTTTAGCCTGCAGTAGAATCTATATCACTTATATCGCAAGTATTTGGAGCTAAATCATTTATTCCGCATGGATTTGAAGCTGAGCCTTCTACATCGCATTGATTTGAAGCTTAATCATGTGTGTCGCATGGATTTGAAGCTAACTCGTTTGTTTCCCCTGCATTTGAAGCTATATCACTTATATCGCAAGTATCTGAAGCTAACTCATTTGTTTCGCATGGATTTGAAGCTAAACCTTCTACATCGCTTTGATTTGCAGCTAAATCATGTGTTTCGCATCGATTTGAAGCTAACTCGTTTGTTTCCCCTGCATTTGAATCTATATCACTTATATCGCAAGTATCTGATGCTAAATCATTTGTGATGCATGGATTTGAAGCTACACCTTCTACATCGCATTGATTTGCTGCTAAATCATGTGTTTCGAAAGGATTTGAAGCTAAGCCTTCTACTTCGCTTCGATTTGCAGCTAAATCATGTGTTTCGCATGCATTTGAAGCTAACTCGTTTGTTCCGCCTGCATAAAAGCTAAATCATATATAAAACATGTATTTGAAGCTAAACAATTCGTGTCGCATGGATTTGTAACTAAGGCTGCTTCTTCGCATTGATTTGAATCTAAATCACGTCTTTCGCATGGATTTGAAGCTAACTCGTTTGTTTCGCACGCAGTTGGAGCTAAATCATGTATGTCACAAGTATTTGTAGCGAAACCATTTGATTTGCATGGATTTGAAGCTAAGCCTTCTACATCGCATTGATTTGCTGCTAAATCGTGTGTTTCGCATTGATTTGAAGCTAACTCGTTTGTTTCGCATGCAGTTGGAGCTAAATCATGTATGTCACAACTATTTGTAGCGAAACCATTTGATTTGCATGGATTTGAAGCTAAGCCTTCTACATCGCATTGATTTGCTGCTAAATCATGTGTTTCGCATGGATGTGAAGCTAAGCCTTCTACTTCGCTTCGACTTGCAGCTAAATCATGTGTTTCGCATGGATTTGAAGCTAACTCGTTTGTTTCCCCTGCATTTGAAGCTATATCACTTATATCGCAAGTATCTGATGCTAAATTATTTGTTTCGCCTGGATTTGAAGCTATATCACTTATATCCCGAGTGTGTGATGCTAAATCATTTGTTTCGCATGGATTTGTAGCTAAACCTTCTACATCGCATTGATTTGAAGCTAAATCATGTGTTTCGCTTGGATGTGAAGCTAACTCGTTTGTTTCGTCTGCATTTGAAGCTATATCACATATATCCCAAGTGTTTGAAGCTGAATCATTTGTTTCGCATTAATTTGAAGCTACACCTTCTACATCGCATTGATTTGAAGCTTAATCATTTGTTTCTCATGGATTTCAAGCTAAATCGTTTGTATCCCCTGCATTTGAAGCTATATCATTTATATCGCAAGTATCTGATACTAAATCATTTGTTCGGCACGGATTTGAAGCTATACCTTCTACATCGCATTGATTTGCATTTAAATGATGTGTTTCGCAAGAATTTGAACTAACTCGTTTGTTTCGTCTGCATTTGAAGCTATATCACTTATATCCCAAGTGTTGAAGCTAAATCATTTGTTTCGCATGGATTTGCAGCTAACTCGTTCGTTTAGCCTGCAGTTGAATCTATATCACTTATATCGCAAGTATTTGGAGCTAAATCATTTATTCCGCATGGATTTGAAGCTGAGCCTTCTACATCGCATTGATTTGAAGCTTAATCATGTGTGTCGCATGATTTGAAGCTAACTCGTTTGTTCCCCTGCATTTGAAGCTATATCACTTATATCGCAAGTATCTGAAGCTAACTCATTTGTTTCGCATGGATTTGAAGCTAAACCTTCTACATCGCTTTGATTTCCAGCTAGATCATGTGTTTCGCATCGATTTGAAGCTAACTCGTTTGTTTCCCCTGCATTTGAATCTATATCACTTATATCGCAAGTATCTGATGCTAAATCATTTGTGATGCATGGATTTGAAGCTACACTTCTACATCGCATTGATTTGCTGCTAAATCATGTGTTTCGCATGGATGTGAAGCTAAGCCTTCTACTTCGCTTCGACTTGCAGCTAAATTATTTGTTTCGCCTGGATTTGAAGCTAAACCTTCTAGTTTCGCATTGATTTGAAGCTGACTCGTTTGCTTCGTGCGCATTTGAAGCTATATCACTTATATCCCAACTGTTTGAAGATAAATCATTTGATTCGCATGGATTTGAAGCTAGCTTGTTTCTTTCGTCTGCATTTGAAGCTACATCACATATATCGCAAGTATCTGAAGCTAAATCATTTGTTTCGCATGGATTTGATGCTAAACCTTCTACATCGCAATGATTTTAAACTAATTCATGTGTTTCGCATGGATTTTAAGCTAACTCGTTTGTTTCCCCTGCATTTGAAGCTATATCACTTATATCGCAAGTATCTGAAGCTAACTCATTTGTTTCGCATGGATTTGAAGCTAACCTTCAACATCGCATTGATTTGCAGCTAAATCATGTGTTTCGCTTGGATTTGAAGCTAACTCGTTTGTTCCGCCTGCAGATATAGCTAAATCATATATAAAACAAGTATTTGAAGCTAAACTATTCGTGTCGCATGGATTTGTAACTAAGCCTTCTTCTTCGCATTGATTTGAAGCTAAATCACGTCTTTCGCATGGATTTGAGGCTAACTCGTTTATTTCGCATGCAGTTGAAGCTAAATCATGTGTTTCGCATGGATTTTAAGCTAACTAGTTTGTTTAGCATGCAGTTCAAGCTACATCATGTATATCACAAGTGTTTGACTCGAAACCATTTGATTTGCATGGATTGAAGCTAACTCGTTTGTTTCCCTACATTTGAAGGTATATCACTTATATCCCAAGTGTTTGAAGCTAAATCATTTGTTTCGCATGGTTTTGAAGCTAAACCTTCTACATCGCATTGATTTGAAGCTAAATCATGTGTTTCGCTTGGATTTGAAGCTAACTCGTTTGTTCCGCCTGCAGATAAAGCTAAATCATATATAAAACAAGTATTTGAAGCTAAACTATTCGTGTCGCATGGATATGTAACTAAGCCTTCTTCTTCGCATTGATTTGAAGCTAAATCACGTCATTCGCATGGATTTGAGGCTAACTCGTTTGTTTCCCCTGCATTTGAAGCTATATCAATTATATCGCAAGTATCTGATGCTAAATCATTTTTGTCGCATGGATTTGAAGCTAAACCTTCTACATCGCTTTGATTTGCAGCTAAATCATGTGTTTCGCATGGATTTGAAGCTAACTCGTTTGTTTCCCCAGCATTTGAAGCTATATCAATTATATCGCAAGTATCTGATGCTAAATCATTTTTGTGACATGGATTTGAAGCTAAACCTTCTACATCGCATTGATTTGAAGCTAATTCATGTGTTTCTCATGGATTTGAAGCTAACTCGTTTGTTTCCCTGCATTAGAAGCTATATCACTTATATCGCAAGTATCTGAAGCTAAATAATTTGTTTCGCATGAATTTGAAGCTGAACCTTCAACATCGCATTGACTTGCAGCTAAATCATGTGTTCCGCATGGATTTGAAGCTAACTCGTTTGTTTCGTCTGCACTTGATACTATATCACTTATATCGCAAGTATCTGATGCTAAATCATTTGTGATACATGGATTTGAAGCTACACCTTCTACATCGCATTGATTTGCTGCTAAATCATGTGTTTCGCATGGATTTGAAGCTAAGCCTTCTACTTCGCTTCGATTTGCAGCTAAATCATGTGTTTCGCATGGATTTGAAGCTAACTCGTTTGTTTCCCCTGCATTTGAAGCTATATCACTTATATCGCAAGTATCTGAAGGTATATCATTTGATTCGCATAGATGTGAAGCTAAACCTTCTACATCGCTTTGATTTGCAGCTAAATCATGAGTTTCGCATCGATTTGAAGCTAACTCGTTTGTTTCCCCTGCATTTGTATCTATATCACTTATATCGCAAGTATCTGTTGCTAAATCATTTTTTTCGCATGGATTTGATGCTAAATCTTCAACATCGCATTGATATGAAGCTAATTTATGTGTTTCGCATGGATTTGAAGCTAACTGGTTGTTTCGTCTGCAATTGATGCTATATCACTTATATCCCATTGTTCGAAGCTAAATCATTTGTTTCGCATGGACTTGAATCTAAACCATCCACACAGCATTGATTTGAGCTTAATCATGTGTTTTGCATGGTTTTCAGGCTAACTCGTTTATTTCCCTGCATTTAAAGCTATATCACTCATATCGCAAATAACTGGAGCTAAATCATTGGTTTCGCTTGGATTTGAAGCTAAACCTTCTACATCGCACTGATTTGCTGCTAAATCATGTGTTTCGCATGGATCTAAAGCTAAGCCTTCTACTTCGCATCGATTTGAAGCTTAATCATGTGTTTCGCATGGATTTGCAGCTAACTCGTTTGTATCCCTGAATTTGAAACTATATCACTTATATCGCAAGTATCTGAAGCTAAATCATTTGTGATGCATGGATTTGAAGCTACACCTTCTACATCGCATTGATTTGCTGCTAAATCATGTGTTTTGCATGGATTAGATGCTCACTCGTTTGCTTCTCCTGCATTTGAAGCTATTTCAGTTATATCGCAAGTATCTGATGCTAAATCATTTGTTTCGCATGGATTTGAAGCTAAACCTTCTACATCGCATTGATTTGCAGCCAAGTCATGTATTTGGCATGGATTTGAAGCTAACTCGTTCGTTTCGCGTGCATTTGATGCTATATCACTTATATCGCAAGTATCTGAAGCTAAATCATTTGTTACGCATGGATTTGAAGCTAGCTTGTTTCTTTCGTCTGCATTTGAAACTATATCACTTATATCGCAAGTATCTGAAGGTATATCATTTTTTTCGCATGGATTTGAAGCTAAACCTTCTACATCGCATTGATTTGATGCTAAATCATGTGTTTCGAATGGATTTGAAGCTAACTCGTTTGTTCCGCCTGCAGTAGCATCTATATTACTTATATCGCAAGTATTTGAAGCTAAATCATTTGATGCGCATGGATTTGAATCTAACTCGTTTGTTTCGTCTGCATTTGAAGCTATATCACTTATATCGCATGTATCTGAAGCGAAGCGAAATCATTTGTGTCGCATGGGTTTGAAGCTATACCATCTACATCGCATGGACTTGAAGCTAACTCGTTTGTTTCGCATGCAGCTGAATCTATATCACCTATATCCCATGTGTTTGAAGCTCAATCAAGTGTTTCGCATGGATTTGAAGCTAAACCTTATACATTGCATTGATTTGAGTCTAAATCATGTGATTCGGTTGGATATGAAGCTAACTCGTTTGTTTCGTCTGCATTTGAAGCTATATCACTTCTATCCCTAGAGTATGATGCTAAATCATGTGTTTCGCATGGGCTTTTAAGCTAAACATTCTACATCGCATTGATTTGAAGCTAAATCATGTGTTTTGCATGGATTTGAAGCTAACTCGTTTGTTTCGCCTCCAGTTGAATCTATATCACTTACATAGCAAGTATTTGAAGCTAAATCATTTGTTCCGCATGGATTTGAAGCTAAGCCTTCTACTTCGCATTGATTTGAAACTAAATCATGTGTATCGCATGGATTTGATGCTAACTCGTTTGTTTCCCCTGCATTTGAATCTATATTACTTATATCGCAAGTATTTGGAGCTAAATCATTTGTTCCGCATGGATTTGAAGCTGGGCCTTCTTCATCGTATTGATTTGAAGCTTAATCATGTGTGTCGCATGGAGTTGAAGCTAGCTCGTTTGTTTCGTCTGCATTTGAACGTATATCGCTTATAACGCAATTATCTGATGATAAATCATTTGTTCCGCATGGATTTGAAGCCAAGCCTTCAACTTCGCATCGATTTGAAGCTAAATCATGTGTATCGTATGCATTTTGAAGCTAACTCCTTTGATTCGCCAGCATTTGAAGCTATATCACATATATCCCATGTGTTTGAAGCTAAATCATTTGTTTCGCATGGATTTGAAGCTAACTCGTTTGTTTCGTCTGCATTTGGAGGTATATCACTTATATCGTAAGTATCTGAAACTAAATCATTTGTTTCGCATGGATTTGAAGCTAAATCTTCAACATCGCTTTGATTTGCAGCTATATCATGTGTTTCGCATGGATTTGCAGCTAACTCGTTCGTTTCGCCTGCATTTGATGCTATATCGCTTATATCGCAAGTATCTAAAGCTAAATCACTTGTTTCGAATGGCTTTGAAGCTAAACCTTCTACATCGCATTGATTTTCAGTTTAATCATGTGTTTCGCATGGATTTGAAGCTAATTCGTTTGTTTGGCCTGCAGTTGAATCTATATCACTTATATCGCAAGCATTTGGAGCTAAATCATTTGTTCCGCATGGATTTGAAGCTGAGCCTTCTACATCGCATTGATTTGAAGCTTAATCATGCGTGTCGCATGGAGTTGAAGCTAGTTCGTTTGTTCCGTCTGCATTTGAACGTATATCGCTTATAACGCAATTATCTCAAGATAAATCATTTGTTCCGCATTGATTTGAAGCTAAGCCTTCTACTTCGCATTGATTTGAGGCTAAATAATGTGTATCGCATGCATTTTGAAGCTAACTCCTTTGATTCGTCTCCATTTGAAGCTATATCACTTATATCCCGAGTGTTTGATGCTAAATCATTTGTTTCGCACGGATTTGTAGCTAAACCTTCTACATAGCATTGATTTGAAGCTAAATCACGTGTTTCGCATAGATTTGAAGCTAACTCGTTTGTTTCGTCTGCATTTGAATCTATATCACATATATCCCAAGTGTTTGAAGCTAAATCATTTGTTTCGCATGAATTTGAAGCTAAACCTTCTACATCGCATTGATTTGAAGCTTAATCATTTGTTTCTCATGGATTTGAAGCTAATTCGTTTGTATCCCCCGCATTTGAAGCTATATCATTTATATCGCAAGTATCTGATACTAAATCATTTGTTTCGCATGGATTTGAAGCTAAACCTTCTACATCGCACTGATTTGCATTTAAATGATGTGTTTCGCAAGGATTTGAACTAACTCGTTTGTTTCGAATGCATTTGAAGCTATATCACTTATATCCCAAGTGTTTGAAGTTAAATCATTTGATTCGCATAGATTTGAAGCTAACTGGTTTGTTTTGTCTGCATTTGGAGGTATATCACTTATATCGCAAGTATCTGAAACTAAATCATTGGTTTCGCATGGATTTGAAGCGAAACCTTCTACATCCCATAGATTTGAAACCAAATCATGTGTTTCGCATAGATTTGCAGCTAACTCGTTCGCTTCGCCTGCATTTGATGCTATATCACTTATATCGTAAGTATCTGAAGCTAAATCATTTGTTTCGCACGGATTTGAAGCTAAAACTTCTACATCGCATTGATTTTCAGTTTAATCATGTGTTCCGCATGGATTTGAAGCTAACTCGTTTGTTTCGTCTGCACTTGAAGCAATATCACATATACCGCTAGTATCTGAAGCTAAATCATTTGTTTCGCATGGATTTGTAGCTAAACCTTCTACATCGCATTGATCTGAAGCTAAATCATGTGTTTCGCATGGATTTGTAGCTAACTCGTTTGGTTCGTCTGCATTTCAACGTATATCTCTTATAACGCAATTATCTGAAGATAAATCATTTGTTCCGCATGGATTTGAAGCTAAGCCTTCTACTTCGCATTGATTTGAAGCTAAATCATGTGTATCACATGCATTTTGAAGCTAACTCCTTTGATTCGTCTGCATTTGAAGCTATATCACTTATATCCCGAGTGTGTGATGCTAAATCATTTGTTTCGCATGGATTTGTAGCTAAACCTTCTACATCGCATTGATTTGAAGCTAAATCATGTGTTTCGCTTGGATGTGAAGCTAACTCGTTTGTTTCGTCTGCATTTGAAGCTATATCACATATATCCCAAGTGTTTGAAGCTGAATCATTTGTTTCGCATTAATTTGAAGCTACACCTTCTACATCGCATTGATTTGAAGCTTAATCATTTGTTTCTCATGGATTTCAAGCTAAATCGTTTGTATCCCCTGCATTTGAAGCTATATCATTTATATCGCAAGTATCTGATACTAAATCATTTGTTCGGCACGGATTTGAAGCTATACCTTCTACATCGCATTGATTTGCATTTAAATGATGTGTTTCGCAAGAATTTGAACTAACTCGTTTGTTTCGTCTGCATTTGAAGCTATATCACTTATATCCCAAGTGTTTGAAGCTGAATCATTTGTTTCGCATGGATTTGCAGCTAACTCGTTTGTTTCGTCTGCATTTGGAGGTATATCACTTATATCGCAAGTATCTGAAACTAAATCATTAGTGTCGCATGGATTTGAAACTAAACCTTCTACATCGCATAGATTTGAAGCTAAATCATGTGTTTCGCATGGATTTGCAGCTAACTCGTTCGTTTAGCCTGCAGTAGAATCTATATCACTTATATCGCAAGTATTTGGAGCTAAATCATTTATTCCGCATGGATTTGAAGCTGAGCCTTCTACATCGCATTGATTTGAAGCTTAATCATGTGTGTCGCATGGATTTGAAGCTATCTCGTTTGTTTCCCTGCATTTGAAGCTATATCACTTATATCGCAAGTATCTGAAGCTAACTCATTTGTTTCGCATGGATTTGAAGCTAAACCTTCTACATCGCTTTGATTTGCAGCTAAATCATGTGTTTCGCATCGATTTGAAGCTAACTCGTTTGTTTCCCCTGCATTTGAATCTATATCACTTATATCGCAAGTATCTGATGCTAAATCATTTGTGATGCATGGATTTGAAGCTACACCTTCTACATCGCATTGATTTGCTGCTAAATCGTGTGTTTCGAAAGGATTTGAAGCTAAGCCTTCTACTTCGCTTCGATTTGCAGCTAAATCATGTGTTTCGCATGCATTTGAAGCTAACTCGTTTGTTCCGCCTGCATAAAAGCTAAATCATATATAAAACATGTATTTGAAGCTAAACTATTCGTGTCGCATGGATTTGTAACTAAGGCTTCTTCTTCGCATTGATTTGAATCTAAATCACGTCTTTCGCATGGATTTGAAGCTAACTCGTTTGTTTCGCACGCAGTTGGAGCTAAATCATGTATGTCACAAGTATTTGTAGCGAAACCATTTGATTTGCATGGATTTGAAGCTAAGCCTTCTACATCGCATTGATTTGCTGCTAAATCGTGTGTTTCGCATTGATTTGAAGCTAACTCGTTTGTTTCGCATGCAGTTGGAGCTAAATCATGTATGTCACAACTATTTGTAGCGAAACCATTTGATTTGCATGGATTTGAAGCTAAGCCTTCTACATCGCATTGATTTGCTGCTAAATCATGTGTTTCGCATGGATGTGAAGCTAAGCCTTCTACTTCGCTTCGACTTGCAGCTAAATCATGTGTCTCGCATGGATTTGAAGCTAACTCGTTTGTTTCCCCTGCATTTGAAGCTATATCACTTATATCGCAAGTATCTGATGCGAAATTATTTGTTTCGCCTGGATTTGAAGCTATATCACTTATATCCTGAGTGTGTGATGCTAAATCATTTGTTTCGCATGGATTTGTAGCTAAACCTTCTACATCGCATTGATTTGGAGCTAAATCATGTGTTTCGCTTGGATGTGAAGCTAACTCGTTTGTTTCGTCTGCATTTGAAGCTATATCACATATATCCCAAGTGTTTGAAGCTGAATCATTTGTTTCGCATTAATTTGAAGCTACAAATTCTACATCGCATTGATTTGAAGCTTAATCATTTGTTTCTCATGGATTTCAAGCTAAATCGTTTGTATCCCCTGCATTTGAAGCTATATCATTTATATCGCAAGTATCTGATACTAAATCATTTGTTCGGCACGGATTTGAAGCTATACCTTCTACATCGCATTGATTTGCATTTAAATGATGTGTTTCGCAAGAATTTGAACTAACTCGTTTGTTTCGTCTGCATTTGAAGCTATATCACTTATATCCCAAGTGTTTGAAGCTAAATCATTTGTTTCGCATGGATTTGCAGCTAACTCGTTTGTTTCGTCTGCATTTGGAGGTATATCACTTATATCGCAAGTATCTGAAACTAAATCATTTGTGTCGCTTGGATTTGAAACTAAACCTTCTACATCGCATAGATTTGAAGCTAAATCATGTGTTTCGCATGGATTTGCAGCTAACTCGTTCGTTTAGCCTGCAGTTGAATCTATATCACTTATATCGCAAGTATTTGGAGCTAAATCATTTATTCCGCATGGATTTGAAGCTGAGCCTTCTACATCGCATTGATTTGAAGCTTAATCATGTGTGTCGCATGGATTTGAAGCTAACTCGTTTGTTTCCCCTGCATTTGAAGCTATAACACTTATATCGCAAGTATCTGAAGCTAACTCATTTGTTTCGCATGGATTTGAAGCTAAACCTTCTACATCGCTTTGATTTGCAGCTAGATCATGTGTTTCGCATCGATTTGAAGCTAACTCGTTTGTTTCCCCTGCATTTGAATCTATATCACTTATATCGCAAGTATCTGATGCTAAATCATTTGTGATGCATGGATTTGAAGCTACACCTTCTACATCGCATTGATTTGCTGCTAAATCATGTGTTTCGCATGGATGTGAAGCTAACTCGTTTGTTTCGTCTGCATTTGAATCTATATCACATATATCCCAAGTGTTTGAAGCTAAATCATTTGTTTCGCATGAATTTGAAGCTAAACCTTCTACATCGCATTGATTTGAAGCTTAATCATTTGTTTCTCATGGATTTGAAGCTAATTCGTTTGTATCCCCCGCATTTGAAGTTATATCATTTATATCGCAAGTATCTGATACTAAATCATTTGTTTCGCATGGATTTGAAGCTAAACCTTCTACATCGCACTGATTTGCATTTAAATGATGTGTTTCGCAAGGATTTGAACTAACTCGTTTGTTTCGAATGCATTTGAAGCTATATCACTTATATCCCAAGTGTTTGAAGTTAAATCATTTGTTTCGCATAGATTTGAAGCTAACTGGTTTGTTTTGTCTGCATTTGGAGGTATATCACTTATATCGCAAGTATCTGAAACTAAATCATTGGTTTCGCATGGATTTGAAGCGAAACCTTCTACATCCCATAGATTTGAAACCAAATCATGTGTTTCGCATAGATTTGCAGCTAACTCGTTCGCTTCGCCTGCATTTGATGCTATATCACTTATATCGTAAGTATCTGAAGCTAAATCATTTGTTTCGCACGGATTTGAAGCTAAAACATCTACATCGCATTGATTTTCAGTTTAATCATGTGTTCCGCATGGATTTGAAGCTAACTCGTTTGTTTCGTCTGCACTTGAAGCAATATCACATATACCGCTAGTATCTGAAGCTAAATCATTTGTTTCGCATGGATTTGTAGCTAAACCTTCTACATCGCATTGATTTGAAGCTAAATCATGTGTTTCGCATGGATTTCTAGCTAACTCGTTTGGTTCGTCTGCATTTCAACGTATATCTCTTATAACGCAATTATCTGAAGATAAATCATTTGTTCCGCATGGATTTGAAGCTAAGCCTTCTACTTCGCATTGATTTGAAGCTAAATCATGTGTATCACATGCATTTTGAAGCTAACTCCTTTGATTCGTCTGCATTTGAAGCTATATCACTTATATCCCGAGTGTGTGATGCTAAATCATTTGTTTCGCATGGATTTGTAGCTAAACCTTCTACATCGCATTGATTTGAAGCTAAATCATGTGTTTCGCTTGGATGTGAAGCTAACTCGTTTGTTTCGTCTGCATTTGAAGCTATATCACATATATCCCAAGTGTTTGAAGCTGAATCATTTGTTTCGCATTAATTTGAAGCTACACCTTCTACATCGCATTGATTTGAAGCTTAATCATTTGTTTCTCATGGATTTCAAGCTAAATCGTTTGTATCCCCTGCATTTGAAGCTATATCATTTATATCGCAAGTATCTGATACTAAATCATTTGTTCGGCACGGATTTGAAGCTATACCTTCTACATCGCATTGATTTGCATTTAAATGATGTGTTTCGCAAGAATTTGAACTAACTCGTTTGTTTCGTCTGCATTTGAAGCTATATCACTTATATCCCAAGTGTTTGAAGCTGAATCATTTGTTTCGCATGGATTTGCAGCTAACTCGTTTGTTTCGTCTGCATTTGGAGGTATATCACTTATATCGCAAGTATCTGAAACTAAATCATTAGTGTCGCATGGATTTGAAACTAAACCTTCTACATCGCATAGATTTGAAGCTAAATCATGTGTTTCGCATGGATTTGCAGCTAACTCGTTCGTTTAGCCTGCAGTAGAATCTATATCACTTATATCGCAAGTATTTGGAGCTAAATCATTTATTCCGCATGGATTTGAAGCTGAGCCTTCTACATCGCATTGATTTGAAGCTTAATCATGTGTGTCGCATGGATTTGAAGCTAACTCGTTTGTTTCCCCTGCATTTGAAGCTATATCACTTATATCGCAAGTATCTGAAGCTAACTCATTTGTTTCGCATGGATTTGAAGCTAAACCTTCTACATCGCTTTGATTTGCAGCTAAATCATGTGTTTCGCATCGATTTGAAGCTAACTCGTTTGTTTCCCCTGCATTTGAATCTATATCACTTATATCGCAAGTATCTGATGCTAAATCATTTGTGATGCATGGATTTGAAGCTACACCTTCTACATCGCATTGATTTGCTGCTAAATCATGTGTTTCGAAAGGATTTGAAGCTAAGCCTTCTACTTCGCTTCGATTTGCAGCTAAATCATGTGTTTCGCATGCATTTGAAGCTAACTCGTTTGTTCCGCCTGCATAAAAGCTAAATCATATATAAAACATGTATTTGAAGCTAAACTAATCGTGTCGCATGGATTTGTAACTAAGGCTTCTTCTTCGCATTGATTTGAATCTAAATCACGTCTTTCGCATGGATTTGAAGCTAACTCGTTTGTTTCGCACGCAGTTGGAGCTAAATCATGTATGTCACAAGTATTTGTAGCGAAACCATTTGATTTGCATGGATTTGAAGCTAAGCCTTCTACATCGCATTGATTTGCTGCTAAATCGTGTGTTTCGCATTGATTTGAAGCTAACTCGTTTGTTTCGCATGCAGTTGGAGCTAAATCATGTATGTCACAACTATTTGTAGCGAAACCATTTGATTTGCATGGATTTGAAGCTAAGCCTTCTACATCGCATTGATTTGCTGCTAAATCATGTGTTTCGCATGGATGTGAAGCTAAGCCTTCTACTTCGCTTCGACTTGCAGCTAAATCATGTGTTTCGCATGGATTTGAAGCTAACTCGTTTGTTTCCCCTGCATTTGAAGCTATATCACTTATATCGCAAGTATCTGATGCTAAATTATTTGTTTCGCCTGGATTTGAAGCTATATCACTTATATCCTGAGTGTGTGATGCTAAATCATTTGTTTCGCATGGATTTGTAGCTAAACCTTCTACATCGCATTGATTTGAAGCTAAATCATGTGTTTCGCTTGGATGTGAAGCTAACTCGTTTGTTTCGTCTGCATTTGAAGCTATATCACATATATCCCAAGTGTTTGAAGCTGAATCATTTGTTTCGCATTAATTTGAAGCTACAAATTCTACATCGCATTGATTTGAAGCTTAATCATTTGTTTCTCATGGATTTCAAGCTAAATCGTTTGTATCCCCTGCATTTGAAGCTATATCATTTATATCGCAAGTATCTGATACTAAATCATTTGTTCGGCACGGATTTGAAGCTATACCTTCTACATCGCATTGATTTGCATTTAAATGATGTGTTTCGCAAGAATTTGAACTAACTCGTTTGTTTCGTCTGCATTTGAAGCTATATCACTTATATCCCAAGTGTTTGAAGCTAAATCATTTGTTTCGCATGGATTTGCAGCTAACTCGTTTGTTTCGTCTGCATTTGGAGGTATATCTCTTATATCGCAAGTATCTGAAACTAAATCATTTGTGTCGCTTGGATTTGAAACTAAACCTTCTACATCGCATAGATTTGAAGCTAAATCATGTGTTTCGCATGGATTTGCAGCTAACTCGTTCGTTTAGCCTGCAGTTGAATCTATATCACTTATATCGCAAGTATTTGGAGCTAAATCATTTATTCCGCATGGATTTGAAGCTGAGCCTTCTACATCGCATTGATTTGAAGCTTAATCATGTGTGTCGCATGGATTTGAAGCTAACTCGTTTGTTTCCCCTGCATTTGAAGCTATATCACTTATATCGCAAGTATCTGAAGCTAACTCATTTGTTTCGCATGGATTTGAAGCTAAACCTTCTACATCGCTTTGATTTGCAGCTAGATCATGTGTTTCGCATCGATTTGAAGCTAACTCGTTTGTTTCCCCTGCATTTGAATCTATATCACTTATATCGCAAGTATCTGATGCTAAATCATTTGTGATGCATGGATTTGAAGCTACACCTTCTACATCGCATTGATTTGCTGCTAAATCATGTGTTTCGCATGGATGTGAAGCTAAGCCTTCTACTTCGCTTCGACTTGCAGCTAAATCATGTGTTTCGCATGGATTTGAAGCTAACTCGTTTGTTTCCCCTGCATTTGAAGCTATATCACTTATATCGCAAGTATCTGATGCTAAATTATTTGTTTCGCCTGGATTTGAAGCTAAACCTTCTAGTTTCGCATTGATTTGAAGCTGACTCGTTTGCTTCGTGCGCATTTGAAGCTATATCACTTATATCCCAACTGTTTGAAGATAAATCATTTGATTCGCATGGATTTGAAGCTAGCTTGTTTCTTTCGTCTGCATTTGAAGCTACGTCACATATATCGCAAGTATCTGAAGCTAAATCATTTGTTTCGCATGGATTTGATGCTAAACCTTCTACATCGCATTGATTTTAAACTAATTCATGTGTTTCGCATGGATTTTAAGCTAACTCGTTTGTTTCCCCTGCATTTGAAGCTATATCACTTATATCGCAAGTATCTGAAGCTAACTCATTTGTTTCGCATGGATTTGAAGCTAAACCTTCAACATCGCATTGATTTGCAGCTAAATCATGTGTTCCGCATGGATTTGAAGCTAATTCGTTTGTTTCGTCTGCACTTGAAACTAAATCATCTATATCGCAAGTATCTGATGCTAAATTATTTGTTTCGCCTGGATTTGAAGCTAAACCTTCTAGTTTCGCATTGATTTGAAGCTGATTCGTTTGCTTCGTGCGCATTTGAAGCTATATCACTTATATCCCAACTGTTTGAAGATAAATCATGTGATTCGCATGGATTTGAAGCTGACTCGTTTGCTTCGTGCGCATTTGAAGCTATATCACTTATATCCCAACTGTTTGAAGATAAATCATTTGATTCGCATGGATTTGAAGCTAGCTTGTTTCTTTCGTCTGCATTTGAAGCTACATCACATATATCGCAAGTATCTGAAGCTAAATCATTTGTTTCGCATGGATTTGATGCTAAACCTTCTACATCGCATTGATTTTAAGCTAATTCATGTGTTTCGCATGGATTTTAAGCTAACTCGTTTGTTTCCCCTGCATTTGAAGCTATATCAATTATATCGCAAGTATCTGATGCTAAATCATTTTTGTCGCATGGATTTGAAGCTAAACCTTCTACATCGCATTGATTTGAAGCTAATTCATGTGTTTCGCATGGATTTGAAGCTAACTCGTTTGTTTCCCCTGCATTTGAAGCTATATCACTTATATCGCAAGTATCTGAAGGTATATCATTTGATTCGCATAGATATGAAGCTAAACCTTCTACATCGCTTTGATTTGACGCTAAATCATGAGTTTCGCATCGATTTGAAGCTAACTCGTTTGTTTCCCCTGCATTTGAATCTATATCACTTATATCGCAAGTATCTGATGCTAAATCATTTTTTTCGCATGGATTTGAAGCTAAATCTTCAACATCGCATTGATATGAAGCTAATTTATGTGTTTCGCATGGATTTGAAGCTAACTGGTTTGTTTCGTCTGCAATTGAAGCTATATCACTTATATCACATTGTTTGAAGCTAAATCATTAGTTTCGCATGGACTTGAAGCTAAACCTTCCACACAGCATTGATTTGAGGCTTAATCATGTGTTTTTCATGGTTTTCAGGCTAACTCGTTTATTTCCCCTGCATTTAAAGCTATATCACTCATATCGCAAGTAACTGGAGCTAAATCATTGGTTTCGCATGGATTTGAAGCTAAACCTTGTACATCGCACTGATTCGCTGCTAAATCATGTGTTTCGCATGGATCTAAAGCTAAGCCTTCTACTTCGCATCGATTTGAAGCTTAATCATGTGTTTCGCATGGATTTGCAGCTAACTCGTTTGTATCCCCTGAATTTGAAACTATATCACTTATATCGCAAGTATCTGAAGCTAAATCATTTGTGATGCATGGATTTGAAGCTACACCTTCTACATCGCATTGATTTGCTGCTGAATCATATGTTTCGCTTGGTTTTGAAGCTAAGCCTTCTACTTCGCATTGATTTGAAGCTAAATCATGTCTTTGGCTTGGATTTGAAGCGGTCTCGTTTGGTTCTTATGGAGTTGACACTAAATCATGAATATTACAAGTATTTGAAGCTACAGCGTTTGATCGCATGGATTTGAAGCTAAGCATTCTACTTCGATTGATTTGAACCTGAATAATGTTTCTCGCTTGACGTTGAAGCTAACACGTTTGTTTCAGGTGCAGTTGGATCTAAATCATGTATATCACAAGTATTTGAAGCTTGACCATTTGTTTCGCATGAATATTATGATAAGACATGTGTTTCGAATGAATTTCAAGCCAAATCATGTGTTTCGCATGGATTTGAAGCTAATTCGTTTGTTTCGCCAGCACTTCAAGCTAAATCATGTATAATACAAGTATATGAAGCTAAACTATTTTTTTCGCATGGATTCGAAGGTAAGCTTTCTACTTCGCATTCATTTGAAGCTAAATCATGTCTTTCGCTTGGATTTGAAGCTAACACGTTTGTTTCACATGCAGTTGAAGCTAAATCATGTATATCACAAGTATTTGACTCGAAGCCATTTGATTCGCATGGATTTTAAGCTAAGCCTTCTACTTCGCATTGTTTTGAAGCTAAATCATGTGTTTCGCATGCATTTGAAGCTAACTCGTTTGTTTCGCATGAAGTTGAAGCTAGATCATGTATATCACAAGTATTTGAAGCTAACCCATTTGATTCGCATAGATTTGAAGCTGATGCTTCTACTTCGCATTGATTTGAAGCTACATCATGTGTTTCGCTTGTATTTGAAGCTAACACGTTTGTTTCACATGCAGTTGAAGCGAAAATAATGTATATCACACGTATTTGAAGCTAAACCATTTGATTCGCATGGATTTGAAGCTAAGCCTCCTACATCGCATTGATTAGATGCTAAATCATGTGCTTCGCATGGATTTGAAGCTAAGCCTGCTACTTCGCATCGATTTGAAGCTGAGTCATGTGTTTCCCAAGGATTTATAGCTAACTCGTTGTTTCGCATGCAGTTGAAGCTAAATCATGTATATCACAAGTATTTGAAGCTAAAGCTATTGATTCGCTTTGATTTGAAGCAAAGCCTTCTACTTCGCATTGCTTTGAAGCTGGACCATTTGTTTCGCTTGATTTTGAAGCTAACACGTTTGTTTCACATGCAGTTGAAGCTAAATCATGTATATCATAAGTATTTGAAGCTGATACCATTTGTTTCGCAGGAGTATTAAGCTAAACCATGTGTTTTTAATGAATTTGAAACTAAATCATGTGTTTCGCTTGGATTTGAAGCTAACTCGTTTGTTCCGCCTGCAGATAAAGCTAAATCATATATAAAACAAGTATTTGAAGCTAAACTATTCGTGTCGCATGGATTTGTTACTAAGCCTTCTTCTTCGCATTGATTTGAAGCTAAATCACGTCTTTCGCATGGATTTGAGGCTAACTCGTTTGTTTCGCATGCAGTTGGAGCTAAATCATGTATGTCACAAGTACTTGAAGCGAAACCATTTGATTTGCATGGATTTGAAGCTAAACCTTCTACTTCGCATTGATTTCAAGCTAAATCATGTCTTTTTCCTGAATTTGAAGCTATCTCGTTTAGTTCGCATGCAGTTAAACCTAAATCATATATAAAACAAGTATTTGAAGCTAAACTATTCGCGTCGCATGGATTTGAAACTAAGCCTTCTTCTTCGCATTGATTTGAAGCTAAGTCATGTGTGTCGCAAGCATTTGAAGCTAACTCGTTTGTTTCGAATGCTGTTGAATCTAAATCATGTATATCACAAGTATTTGAAGCTAAACCATTTGTTTCGCATGGAATCGATGTTAAGCCATCTACTTCGCAGTGATTTGAAGCTAAATCATGTGTTTCGGTTGGATTTGAAGCTAACTCGTTTGTTTCGCATGCAGTTGAAGTTAAATCATTTATATCACAATTTTTGACTCGAAACCATTTGATTTGCATGGATTTGAAGCTAAGCTTTCTACTTCGCATTGATTTGAAGCTTAATCATGTGTTTTGCATGGATTTGAAGCTAATTCGTTTGTTTCTCCTGCATTTGAAGCTATATCACTTATATCGCATGTATGTGATGCTAAGTCATTTGTGTCGCATTGATTTGAAGCTAAATCATGTGATTCGCTTGGATTTGAAGCTAACTCGTTTGTTTCCCCTGCATTTGAAGCTATATCACTTATATCCCAAGTGTTTGAAGCTAAATCATTTGTTTCGCATGGTTTTGAAGCTAAACCTTCTACAGCGCATTGATTTGTAGCTAAATCATGTGTTTCGCTTGGATTTGAAGCTAACTCGTTTGTTCCGCCTGCAGATAAAGCTAAATCATATATAAAACAAGTATTTGAAGCTAAACTATTCGTGTCGCATGGATTTGTAACTAAGCCTTCTTCTTCGCATTGATTTGAAGCTAAATCACGTCTTTCGCATGGATTTGAGGCTAACTCGTTTATTTCGCATGCAGTTGAAGCTAAATCATGTGCTTCGCATGGTTTTGAAGCTAAACCTTCTACATCGCATTGATTTGAAGCTAAATCATGTGTTTCGCTTGGATTTGAAGCTAACTCGTTTGTTCCGCCTGCAGATAAAGCTAAATCATATATAAAACAAGTATTTGAAGCTAAACTATTCGTGTCGCATGGATATGTAACTAAGCCTTCTTCTTCGCATTGATTTGAAGCTAAATCACGTCTTTCGCATGGATTTGAGGCTAACTCGTTTGTTTCCCCTGCATTTGAAGCTATATCAATTATATCGCAAGTATCTGATGCTAAATCATTTTTGTCGCATGGATTTGAAGCTAAACCTTCTACATCGCTTTGATTTGCAGCTAAATCATGTGTTTCGCATGGATTTGAAGCTAACTCGTTTGTTTCCCCTGCATTTGAAGCTATATCACTTATATCGCAAGTATCTGAAGGTATATCATTTGATTCGCATAGATGTGAAGCTAAACCTTCTACATCGCTTTGATTTGCAGCTAAATCATGAGTTTCGCATCGATTTGAAGCTAACTCGTTTGTTTCCCCTGCATTTGTATCTATATCACTTATATCGCAAGTATCTGTTGCTAAATCATTTTTTTCGCATGGATTTGATGCTAAATCTTCAACATCGCATTGATATGAAGCTAATTTATGTGTTTCGCATGGATTTGAAGCTAACTGGTTTGTTTCGTCTGCAATTGATGCTATATCACTTATATCCCATTGTTCGAAGCTAAATCATTTGTTTCGCATGGACTTGAATCTAAACCATCCACACAGGATTGATTTGAGGCTTAATCATGTGTTTTGCATGGTTTTCAGGCTAACACGTTTATTTCCCCTGCATTTAAAGCTATATCACTCATATCGCAAATAACTGGAGCTAAATCATTGGTTTCGCTTGGATTTGAAGCTAAACCTTCTACATCGCACTGATTTGCTGCTAAATCATGTGTTTCGCATGGATCTAAAGCTAAGCCTTCTACTTCGCATCGATTTGAAGCTTAATCATGTGTTTCGCATGGATTTGCAGCTAACTCGTTTGTATCCCCTGAATTTCAAACTATATCACTTATATCGCAAGTATCTGAAGCTAAATCATTTGTGATGCATGGATTTGAAGCTACACCTTCTACATCGCATTGATTTGCTGCTAAATCATGTGTTTTGCATGGATTAGATGCTCACTCGTTTGCTTCTCCTGCATTTGAAGCTATTTCAGTTATATCGCAAGTATCTGATGCTAAATCCTTTGTTTCGCATGGATTTGAAGCTAAACCTTCTACATCGCATTGATTTGCAGCCAAGTCATGTATTAGGCATGGATTTGAAGCTAACTCGTTCGTTTCGCGTGCATTTGATGCTATATCACTTATATCGCAAGTATCTGAAGCTAAATCATTTGTTACGCATGGATTTGAAGCTAGCTTGTTTCTTTCGTCTGCATTTGAAGCTATATCACATATATCGCAAGTATTTGAAGCTAAATCATTTGTTTCGCATGGATTTGCAGCTAACTCGTTTGTTTCGTCTGCATTTGGAGGTATATCACTTATATCGCAAGTATCTGAAACTAAATCATTAGTGTCGCATGGATTTGAAACTAAACCTTCTACATCGCATAGATTAGAAGCTAAATCATGTGTTTCGCATGGATTTGCAGCTAACTCGTTCGTTTAGCCTGCAGTAGAATCTATATCACTTATATCGCAAGTATTTGGAGCTAAATCATTTATTCCGCATGGATTTGAAGCTGAGCCTTCTACATCGCATTGATTTGAAGCTTAATCATGTGTGTCGCATGGATTTGAAGCTAACTCGTTTGTTTCCCCTGCATTTGAAGCTATATCACTTATATCGCAAGTATCTGAAGCTAACTCATTTGTTTCGCATGGATTTGAAGCTAAACCTTCTACATCGCTTTGATTTGCAGCTAAATCATGTGTTTCGCATCGATTTGAAGCTAACTCGTTTGTTTCCCCTGCATTTGAATCTATATCACTTATATCGCAAGTATCTGATGCTAAATCATTTGTGATGCATGGATTTGAAGCTACACCTTCTACATCGCATTGATTTGCTGCTAAATCATGTGTTTCGAAAGGATTTGAAGCTAAGCCTTCTACTTCGCTTCGATTTGCAGCTAAATCATGTGTTTCGCATGCATTTGAAGCTAACTCGTTTGTTCCGCCTGCATAAAAGCTAAATCATATATAAAACATGTATTTGAAGCTAAACTATTCGTGTCGCATGGATTTGTAACTAAGGCTTCTTCTTCGCATTGATTTGAATCTAAATCACGTCTTTCGCATGGATTTGAAGCTAATTCGTTTGTTTCGCACGCAGTTGGAGCTAAATCATGTATGTCACAAGTATTTGTAGCGAAACCATTTGATTTGCATGGATTTGAAGCTAAGCCTTCTACATCGCATTGATTTGCTGCTAAATCGTGTGTTTCGCATTGATTTGAAGCTAACTCGTTTGTTTCGCATGCAGTTGGAGCTAAATCATGTATGTCACAACTATTTGTAGCGAAACCATTTGATTTGCATGGATTTGAAGCTAAGCCTTCTACATCGCATTGATTTGCTGCTAAATCATGTGTTTCGCATGGATGTGAAGCTAAGCCTTCTACTTCGCTTCGACTTGCAGCTAAATCATGTGTTTCGCATGGATTTGAAGCTAACTCGTTTGTTTCCCCTGCATTTGAAGCTATATCACTTATATCGCAAGTATCTGATGCTAAATTATTTGTTTCGCCTGGATTTGAAGCTATATCACTTATATCCCGAGTGTGTGATGCTAAATCATTTGTTTCGCATGGATTTGTAGCTAAACCTTCTACATCGCATTGATTTGAAGCTAAATCATGTGTTTCGCTTGGATGTGAAGCTAACTCGTTTGTTTCGTCTGCATTTGAAGCTATATCACATATATCCCAAGTGTTTGAAGCTGAATCATTTGTTTCGCATTAATTTGAAGCTACACCTTCTACATCGCATTGATTTGAAGCTTAATCATTTGTTTCTCATGGATTTCAAGCTAAATCGTTTGTATCCCCTGCATTTGAAGCTATATCATTTATATCGCAAGTATCTGATACTAAATCATTTGTTCGGCACGGATTTGAAGCTATACCTTCTACATCGCATTGATTTGCATTTAAATGATGTGTTTCGCAAGAATTTGAACTAACTCGTTTGTTTCGTCTGCATTTGAAGCTATATCACTTATATCCCAAGTGTTTGAAGCTAAATCATTTGTTTCGCATGGATTTGCAGCTAACTCGTTTGTTTCGTCTGCATTTGGAGGTATATCACTTATATCGCAAGTATCTGAAACTAAATCATTTGTGTCGCTTGGATTTGAAACTAAACCTTCTACATCGCATAGATTTGAAGCTAAATCATGTGTTTCGCATGGATTTGCAGCTAACTCGTTCGTTTAGCCTGCAGTTGAATCTATATCACTTATATCGCAAGTATTTGGAGCTAAATCATTTATTCCGCATGGATTTGAAGCTGAGCCTTCTACATCGCATTGATTTGAAGCTTAATCATGTGTGTCGCATGGATTTGAAGCTAACTCGTTTGTTTCCCCTGCATTTGAAGCTATATCACTTATATCGCAAGTATCTGAAGCTAACTCATTTGTTTCGCATGGATTTGAAGCTAAACCTTCTACATCGCTTTGATTTGCAGCTAGATCATGTGTTTCGCATCGATTTGAAGCTAACTCGTTTGTTTCCCCTACATTTGAATCTATATCACTTATATCGCAAGTATCTGATGCTAAATCATTTGTGATGCATGGATTTGAAGCTACACCTTCTACATCGCATTGATTTGCTGCTAAATCATGTGTTTCGCATGGATGTGAAGCTAAGCCTTCTACTTCGCTTCGACTTGCAGCTAAATCATGTGTTTCGCATGGATTTGAAGCTAACTCGTTTGTTTCCCCTGCATTTGAAGCTATATCACTTATATCGCAAGTATCTGATGCTAAATTATTTGTTTCGCCTGGATTTGAAGCTAAACCTTCTAGTTTCGCATTGATTTGAAGCTGACTCGTTTGCTTCGTGCGCATTTGAAGCTATATCACTTATATCCCAACTGTTTGAAGATAAATCATTTGATTCGCATGGATTTGAAGCTAGCTTGTTTCTTTCGTCTGCATTTGAAGCTACATCACATATATCGCAAGTATCTGAAGCTAAATCATTTGTTTCGCATGGATTTGATGCTAAACCTTCTACATCGCATTGATTTTAAACTAATTCATGTGTTTCGCATGGATTTTAAGCTAACTCGTTTGTTTCCCCTGCATTTGAAGCTATATCACTTATATCGCAAGTATCTGAAGCTAACTCATTTGTTTCGCATGGATTTGAAGCTAAACCTTCAACATCGCATTGATTTGCAGCTAAATCATGTGTTTCGCATTGATTTGAAGCTGATTCGTTTGCTTCGTGCGCATTTGAAGCTATATCACTTATATCCCAACTGTTTGAAGATAAATCATGTGATTCGCATGGATTTGAAGCTGACTCGTTTGCTTCGTGCGCATTTGAAGCTATATCACTTATATCCCAACTGTTTGAAGATAAATCATTTGATTCGCATGGATTTGAAGCTAGCTTGTTTCTTTCGTCTGCATTTGAAGCTACATCACATATATCGCAAGTATCTGAAGCTAAATCATTTGTTTCGCATGGATTTGATGCTAAACCTTCTACATCGCATTGATTTTAAGCTAATTCATGTGTTTCGCATGGATTTTAAGCTAACTCGTTTGTTTCCCCTGCATTTGAAGCTATATCAATTATATCGCAAGTATCTGATGCTAAATCATTTTTGTCGCATGGATTTGAAGCTAAACCTTCTACATCGCATTGATTTGAAGCTAATTCATGTGTTTCGCATGGATTTGAAGCTAACTCGTTTGTTTCCCCTGCATTTGAAGCTATATCACTTATATCGCAAGTATCTGAAGGTATATCATTTGATTCGCATAGATATGAAGCTAAACCTTCTACATCGCTTTGATTTGACGCTAAATCATGAGTTTCGCATCGATTTGAAGCTAACTCGTTTGTTTCCCCTGCATTTGAATCTATATCACTTATATCGCAAGTATCTGATGCTAAATCATTTTTTTCGCATGGATTTGAAGCTAAATCTTCAACATCGCATTGATATGAAGCTAATTTATGTGTTTCGCATGGATTTGAAGCTAACTGGTTTGTTTCGTCTGCAATTGAAGCTATATCACTTATATCACATTGTTTGAAGCTAAATCATTAGTTTCGCATGGACTTGAAGCTAAACCTTCCACACAGCATTGATTTGAGGCTTAATCATGTGTTTTTCATGGTTTTCAGGCTAACTCGTTTATTTCCCCTGCATTTAAAGCTATATCACTCATATCGCAAGTAACTGGAGCTAAATCATTGGTTTCGCATGGATTTGAAGCTAAACCTTGTACATCGCACTGATTCGCTGCTAAATCATGTGTTTCGCATGGATCTAAAGCTAAGCCTTCTACTTCGCATCGATTTGAAGCTTAATCATGTGTTTCGAATGGATTTGCAGCTAACTCGTTTGTATCCCCTGAATTTGAAACTATATCTCTTATATCGCAAGTATCTGAAGCTAAATCATTTGTGATGCATGGATTTGAAGCTACACCTTCTACATCGCATTGATTTGCTGCTAAATCATATGTTTCGCTTGGTTTTGAAGCTAAGCCTTCTACTTCGCATTGATTTGAAGCTAAATCATGTCTTTGGCTTGGATTTGAAGCGGTCTCGTTTGGTTCTTATGGAGTTGACACTAAATCATGAATATTACAAGTATTTGAAGCTACAGCGTTTGATCGCATGGATTTGAAGCTAAGCATTCTACTTCGATTGATTTGAACCTGAATAATGTTTCTCGCTTGACGTTGAAGCTAACACGTTTGTTTCAGGTGCAGTTGGATCTAAATCATGTATATCACAAGTATTTGAAGCTTGACCATTTGTTTCGCATGAATATTATGATAAGACATGTGTTTCGAATGAATTTCAAGCCAAATCATGTGTTTCGCATGGATTTGAAGCTAATTCGTTTGTTTCGCCAGCACTTCAAGCTAAATCATGTATAATACAAGTATATGAAGCTAAACTATTTTTTTCGCATGGATTCGAAGGTAAGCTTTCTACTTCGCATTGATTTGAAGCTAAATCATGTCTTTCGCTTGGATTTGAAGCTAACACGTTTGTTTCACATGCAGTTGAAGCTAAATCATGTATATCACAAGTATTTGACTCGAAGCCATTTGATTCGCATGGATTTTAAGCTAAGCCTTCTACTTCGCATTGTTTTGAAGCTAAATCATGTGTTTCGCATGCATTTGAAGCTAACTCGTTTGTTTCGCATGAAGTTGAAGCTAGATCATGTATATCACAAGTATTTGAAGCTAACCCATTTGATTCGCATAGATTTGAAGCTGATGCTTCTACTTCGCATTGATTTGAAGCTACATCATGTGTTTCGCTTGTATTTGAAGCTAACACGTTTGTTTCACATGCAGTTGAAGCGAAAATAATGTATATCACACGTATTTGAAGCTAAACCATTTGATTCGCATGGATTTGAAGCTAAGCCTCCTACATCGCATTGATTAGATGCTAAATCATGTGCTTCGCATGGATTTGAAGCTAAGCCTGCTACTTCGCATCGATTTGAAGCTGAGTCATGTGTTTCCCAAGGATTTAAAGCTAACTCGTTGTTTCGCATGCAGTTGAAGCTAAATCATGTATATCACAAGTATTTGAAGCTAAAGCTATTGATTCGCTTTGATTTGAAGCAAAGCCTTCTACTTCGCATTGCTTTGAAGCTGGACCATTTGTTTCGCTTGATTTTGAAGCTAACACGTTTGTTTCATATGCAGTTGAAGCTAAATCATGTATATCATAAGTATTTGAAGCTGATACCATTTGTTTCGCAGGAGTATTAAGCTAAACCATGTGTTTGTAATGAATTTGAAACTAAATCATGTGTTTCGCTTGGATTTGAAGCTAACTCGTTTGTTCCGCCTGCAGATAAAGCTAAATCATATATAAAACAAGTATTTGAAGCTAAACTATTCGTGTCGCATGGATTTGTTACTAAGCCTTCTTCTTCGCATTGATTTGAAGCTAAATCACGTCTTTCGCATGGATTTGAGGCTAACTCGTTTGTTTCGCATGCAGTTGGAGCTAAATCATGTATGTCACAAGTACTTGAAGCGAAACCATTTGATTTGCATGGATTTGAAGCTAAACCTTCTACTTCGCAGTGATTTGAAGCTAAATCATGTGTTTCGGTTGGATTTGAAGCTAACTCGTTTGTTTCGCATGCACTTGAAGTTAAATCATTTATATCACAATTTTTGACTCGAAACCATTTGATTTGCATGGATTTGAAGCTAAGCTTTCTACTTCGCATTGATTTGAAGCTTAATCATGTGTTTTGCATGGATTTGAAGCTAATTCGTTTGTTTCTCCTGCATTTGAAGCTATATCACTTATATCGCATGTATGTGATGCTAAGTCATTTGTGTCGCATTGATTTGAAGCTAAATCATGTGATTCGCTTGGATTTGAAGCTAACTCGTTTGTTTCCCCTGCATTTGAAGCTATATCACTTATATCCCAAGTGTTTGAAGCTAAATCATTTGTTTCGCTTGGTTTTGAAGCTAAACCTTCTACAGCGCATTGATTTGTAGCTAAATCATGTGTTTCGCTTGGATTTGAAGCTAACTCGTTTGTTCCGCCTGCAGATAAAGCTAAATCATATATAAAACAAGTATTTGAAGCTAAACTATTCGTGTCGCATGGATTTGTAACTAAGCCTTCTTCTTCGCATTGATTTGAAGCTAAATCACGTCTTTCGCATGGATTTGAGGCTAACTCGTTTATTTCGCATGCAGTTGAAGCTAAATCATGTGTTTCGCATGGTTTTGAAGCTAAACCTTCTACATCGCATTGATTTGAAGCTAAATCATGTGTTTCGCTTGGATTTGAAGCTAACTCGTTTGTTCCGCCTGCAGATAAAGCTAAATCATATATAAAACAAGTATTTGAAGCTAAACTATTCGTGTCGCATGGATATGTAACTAAGCCTTCTTCTTCGCATTGATTTGAAGCAAATCACGTCTTTCGCATGGATTTGAGGCTAACTCGTTTGTTTCCCCTGCATTTGAAGCTATATCAATTATATCGCAAGTATCTGATGCTAAATCATTTTTGTCGCATGGATTTGAAGCTAAACCTTCTACATCGCTTTGATTTGCAGCTAAATCATGTGTTTCGCATGGATTTGAAGCTAACTCGTTTGTTTCCCCAGCATTTGAAGCTATCAATTATATCGCAAGTATCTGATGCTAAATCATTTTTGTGACATGGATTTGAAGCTAACCTTCTACATCGCATTGATTTGAAGCTAGTTCATGTGTTTCTCATGGATTTGAAGCTAACTCGTTTGTTTCCCCTGCATTAGAAGCTATATCACTTATATCGCAAGTATCTGAAGCTAAATAATTTGTTTCGCATGAATTTGAAGCTGAACCTTCAACATCGCATTGACTTGCAGCTAAATCATGTGTTCCCGCAGGATTTGAAGCTAACTCGTTTGTTTCTTCCTGCACTTGATACTATATCACTTATATCGCAAGTATCTGATGCTAAATCATTTGTGATACATGGATTTGAAGCTACACCTTCTACCATCGCATTGATTTGCTGCTAAATCATGTGTTTCGCATGGATTTGAAGCTAAGCCTTCTACTTCGCTTCGATTTGCAGCTAAATCATGTGTTTCGCATGGATTTGAAGCTAACTCGTTTGTTTCCCCTGCATTTGAAGCTATATCACTATATCGCAAGTATCTGAAGGTATATCATTTGATTCGCATAGATGTGAAGCTAAACCTTCTACATCCCTTTGATTTGCAGCTAAATCATGAGTTTTCGCATCGATTTGAAGCTAACTCGTTTGTTTCCCCTGCATTTGTATCTATATCACTTATATCGCAAGTATCTGTTGCTAAATCATTTTTTTCGCAATGGATTTGATGCTAAATCTTCAACATCGCATTGATATGAAGCTAATTTATGTGTTTCGCATGGATTTGAAGCTAACTGGTTTGTTTCGTCTGCAATTGATGCTATATCACTTATATCCCATTGTTCGAAGCTAATCATTTGTTTCGCATGGACTTGAATCTAAACCATCCACACAGCATTGATTTGAGGCTTAATCATGTGTTTTGCATGGTTTTCAGGCTAACTCGTTATTTCCCCTGCATTTAAAGCTATATCACTCATATCGCAAATAACTGGAGCTAAATCATTGGTTTCGCTTGGATTTGAAGCTAAACCTTCTACATCGCACTGATTTGCTGCTAAATCATGTGTTTCGCATGGATCTAAAGCTAAGCCTTCTACTTCGCATCGATTTTGAAGCTTAATCATGTGTTTCGCATGGATTTGCAGCTAACTCGTTTGTATCCCCTGAATTTGAAACTATATCACTTATATCGCAAGTATCTGAAGCTAAATCATTTGTGATGCATGGATTTGAAGCTACACCTTCTACATCGCATTGATTTGCTGCTAAATCATGTGTTTTGCATGGATTAGATGCTCACTCGTTTGCTCTCCTGCATTTGAAGCTATTTCAGTTATATCGCAAGTATCTGATGCTAAATCATTTGTTTCGCATGGATTTGAAGCTAAACCTTCTACATCGCATTGATTTTGCAGCCAAGTCATGTATTTGGCATGGATTTGAAGCTAACTCGTTCGTTTCGCGTGCATTGATGCTATATCACTTATATCGCAAGTATCTGAAGCTAAATCATTTGTTACGCATGGATTTGAAGCTAGCTTGTTTCTTTCGTCTGCATTTGAAGCCCTATATCACATATAATCGCAAGTATTTGAAGCTAAATCATTTGTTTCGCATGGATTTGATGCTAAACCTTCTACATCGCATTGATTTGAAGCTGATTCATGTGTTTCGCATGGATTTGAAACTAACTCGTTTGTTTCCCCTTCACTTGAAACTATATCACTTATATCGCAAGTATCTGAAGGTATATCATTTTTTTCGCATGGTTTTGAAGCTAAACCTTCTACATCGCATTGATTTGAAGCTAAATCATGTGTTTCGCTTGGATTTGAAGCTAACTCGTTTGTTCCGCCTGCAGATAAAGCTAAATCATATATAAAACCAGTATTAGAAGCTAAACTATTCGTGTCGCATGGATATGTAACTAAGCCTTCTTCTTCGCATTGATTTGAAGCTAAATCACGTCTTTCGCATGTGATTTGAGGCTAACTCGTTTGTTTCCCCTGCATTTGAAGCTATATCAATTATATCGCAAGTATCTGATGCTAAATCATTTTTGTCGCATGGATTTGAAGCTAAACCTTCTACATCGCTTTGATTTGCAGCTAAATCATGTGTTTCGCATGGATTTGATGCTAACTCGTTTGTTTCCCCAGCATTTGAAGCTATATCAATTATATCGCAAGTATCTGATGCTAAATCATTTTTGTGACATGGATTTGAAGCTAAACCTTCTACATCGCATTGATTTGAAGCTAATTCATGTGTTTCTCATGGATTTGAAGCTAACTCGTTTGTTTCCCCTGCATTAGAAGCTATATCACTTATATCGCAAGTATCTGAAGCTAAATAATTTGTTTCGCATGAATTTGAAGCTGAACCTTCAACATCGCATTGACTTGCAGCTAAATCATGTGTTCCGCATGGATTTGAAGCTAACTCGTTCGTTTCGCGTGCATTTGATGCTATATCACTTATATCGCAAGTATCTGAAGCTAAATCATTTGTTACGCATGGATTTGAAGCTAGCTTGTTTCTTTCGTCTGCATTTGAAGCTATATCACATATATCGCAAGTATTTGAAGCTAAATCATTTGATTCGCATGGATTTGATGCTAAACCTTCTACATCGCATTGATTTGAAGCTGATTCATGTGTTTCGCATGGATTTGAAACTAACTCGTTTGTTTCCCCTTCACTTGAAACTATATCACTTATATCGCAAGTATCTGAAGGTATATCATTTTTTTCGCATGGATTTGAAGCTAAATCTTCTACATCGCATTGATTTGATGCTAAATCATGTGTTTCGAATGGATTTGAAGCTAACACGTTTGTTCCGCCTGCAGTAGCATCTATATTACTTATATCGCAAGTATTTGAAGCTAAATCATTTGATGCGCATGGATTTGAATCTAACTCGTTTGTTTCGTCTGCATTTGAAGCTATATCACTTATATCGCATGTATCTGAAGCGAAATCATTTGTGTCGCATGGGTTTGAAGCTATACCATCTAAATCGCATGGACTTGAAGCTAACTCGTTTGTTTCGCATGCAGCTGAATCTATATCACCTATATCCCATGTGTTTGAAGCTCAATCAATTGTTTCGCATGGATTTGAAGCTAAACCTTATACATTGCATTGATTTGAGTCTAAATCATGTGCTTCGGTTGGATATTAAGCTAACTCGTTTGTTTCGTCTGCATTTGAAGCTATATCACTTCTATCCCTAGAGTTTGATGCTAAATCATGTGTTTCGCATGGGCTTTTAAGCTAACTCGTTTGCTTCCCCTGCATTTGAAGCTATATCATTTATATCGCAAGTGTTTGAAGCTAAATCATTTGTTTTGCATGGATTTGAAGCTATCTCGTTTGTTTCGCCTGCAGTTGAATCTATATCACTTATATCGCAAGTATTTGAAGCTAAATCAATTGTTTCGCATGGATTTGAAGCTAAGCCTTCCACGTCGCTTTAATTTGAAGCTTAATCACGTGTATCGCATGGATTTTGGAGAAAACTCGTTTGTTTCGTCTGCATTTGAAGCTATATTACTTATATCCCAAAGCGTTTGAAGGTAAATCAATTGTTTCGCATGGATTTGAAGCTAATCCTTCTACGTCGCATTAATTTGAAGCTAAATCATGTGTTTGGCTTGGATTTGAAGATAACTCGTTTGTTACGTCTGCATTTGAAGCTATACCACTTATATCGCAAGTATCTGATGCAAAATCACTTGTGTCGCATGGATTTGAAGGTAAACCTTCTACATCGCAGTGATTTGCAGCTCAATCATGTGATTCGCATAGATTTGAAGCTAACTCGTTCGTTTCGCCTGCCTTTTTAGCTATATCATTTATATCGCAAGTATTTGAAGCTAAATCATTTGTTCCGCATGGATTTGAAGCTAAGCCTTCTACTTCGCATGGACTTGAAGCTAAATCATTTGTTTAGCATAGATTTGGAGCTAAAACTTCTACATCGCTTTGATTTGAAGCTAAAACGTGTGTTTCGCTTGGATATGAAGCTAACTCGTTTGTTTCGACTGAATTTGAAGCTATATCACTTATATCGCAAGTATCTGAAGCTAAATCATATGTTTCGATTGGATATGAAGCTAAACCTTCTACATCGCATTGATTTGAAGCTAAACCATGTGTGTCGCATGGAGTTGCAGCTAGCTCGTTTGTTTTGTCTGCATTTGAACGTATATCGCTTATAACGCAAATATCTGAAGCTAAATCATTTGTTCCGCATGGATTTGAAGCTAAACTTTCTACATCTCATTGATTTGAAGCTAAATCAAGTGTTTTGCATGGATTTTATGCGAACTCGTTTGTTTCCCCTGCATTTGAAGCTATATCAGTTACATCGCAAGTATCTGATGCTAAATCATTTTTCTCGCATGGATTTGAATCTAAGCCTTCAACTTCGCATTGATTTGAAGCTTAATCATGTGTTTTGCATGGATTTGAAGCTAATTCGTTTGTTTCTCCTGCATTTGAAGCTATATCACTTATATCGCATGTATGTGATGCTAAGTCATTTGTGTCGCATTGATTTGAAGCTAAATCATGTGATTCGCTTGGATTTGAAGCTAACTCGTTTGTTTCCCCTGCATTTGAAGCTATATCACTTATATCCCAAGTGTTTGAAGCTAAATCATTTGTTTCGCATGGTTTTGAAGCTAAACCTTCTACAGCGCATTGATTTGTAGCTAAATCATGTGTTTCGCTTGGATTTGAAGCTAACTCGTTTGTTCCGCCTGCAGATAAAGCTAAATCATATATAAAACAAGTATTTGAAGCTAAACTATTCGTGTCGCATGGATTTGTAACTAAGCCTTCTTCTTCGCATTGATTTGAAGCTAAATCACGTCTTTCGCATGGATTTGAGGCTAACTCGTTTATTTCGCATGCAGTTGAAGCTAAATCATGTGTTTCGCATGGATTTTAAGCTAACTAGTTTGTTTAGCATGCAGTTCAAGCTACATCATGTATATCACAAGTGTTTGACTCGAAACCATTTGATTTGCATGGATTTGAAGCTAACTCGTTTGTTTCCCCTGCATTTGAAGGTATATCACTTATATCCCAAGTGTTTGAAGCTAAATCATTTGTTTCGCATGGTTTTGAAGCTAAACCTTCTACATCGCATTGATTTGAAGCTAAATCATGTGTTTCGCTTGGATTTGAAGCTAACTCGTTTGTTCCGCCTGCAGATAAAGCTAAATCATATATAAAACCAGTATTTGAAGCTAAACTATTCGTGTCGCATGGATATGTAACTAAGCCTTCTTCTTCGCATTGATTTGAAGCTAAATCACGTCTTTCGCATGGATTTGAGGCTAACTCGTTTGTTTCCCCTGCATTTGAAGCTATATCAATTATATCGCAAGTATCTGATGCTAAATCATTTTTGTCGCATGGATTTGAAGCTAAACCTTCTACATCGCTTTGATTTGCAGCTAAATCATGTGTTTCGCATGGATTTGAAGCTAACTCGTTTGTTTCCCCAGCATTTGAAGCTATATCAATTATATCGCAAGTATCTGATGCTAAATCATTTTTGTGACATGGATTTGAAGCTAAACCTTCTACATCGCATTGATTTGAAGCTAATTCATGTGTTTCTCATGGATTTGAAGCTAACTCGTTTGGTTCCCCTGCATTAGAAGCTATATCACTTATATCGCAAGTATCTGAAGCTAAATAATTTGTGATACATGGATTTGAAGCTACACCTTCTACATCGCATTGATTTGCTGCTAAATCATGTGTTTCGCATGAATTTGAAGCTGAACCTTCAACATCGCATTGACTTGCAGCTAAATCATGTGTTCCGCATGGATTTGAAGCTAACTCGTTTGTTTCGTCTGCACTTGATACTATATCACTTATATCGCAAGTATCTGATGCTAAATCATTTGTGATACATGGATTTGAAGCTACACCTTCTACATCGCATTGATTTGCTGCTAAATCATGTGTTTCGCATGGATTTGAAGCTAAGCCTTCTACTTCGCTTCGATTTGCAGCTAAATCATGTGTTTCGCATGGATTTGAAGCTAACTCGTTTGTTTCCCCTGCATTTGAAGCTATATCACTTATATCGCAAGTATCTGAAGGTATATCATTTGATTCGCATAGATGTGAAGCTAAACCTTCTACTTCGCTTTGATTTGCAGCTAAATCATGAGTTTCGCATCGATTTGAAGCTAACTCGTTTGTTTCCCCTGCATTTGTATCTATATCACTTATATCGCAAGTATCTGTTGCTAAATCATTTTTTTCGCATGGATTTGATGCTAAATCTTCAACATCGCATTGATATGAAGCTAATTTATGTGTTTCGCATGGATTTGAAGCTAACTGGTTTGTTTCGTCTGCAATTGATGCTATATCACTTATATCCCATTGTTCGAAGCTAAATCATTTGTTTCGCACGGACTTGAATCTAAACCATCCACACAGCATTGATTTGAGGCTTAATCATGTGTTTTGCATGGTTTTCAGGCTAACTCGTTTATTTCCCCTGCATTTAAAGCTATATCACTCATATCGCAAATAACTGGAGCTAAATCATTGGTTTCGCTTGGATTTGAAGCTAAACCTTCTACATCGCACTGATTTGCTGCTAAATCATGTGTTTCGCATGGATCTAAAGCTAAGCCTTCTACTTCGCATCGATTTGAAGCTTAATCATGTGTTTCGCATGGATTTGCAGCTAACTCGTTTGTATCCCCTGAATTTGAAACTATATCACTTATATCGCAAGTATCTGAAGCTAAATCATTTGTGATGCATGGATTTGAAGCTACACCTTCTACATCGCATTGATTTGCTGCTAAATCATGTGTTTTGCATGGATTAGATGCTCACTCGTTTGCTTCTCCTGCATTTGAAGCTATTTCAGTTATATCGCAAGTATCTGATGCTAAATCATTTGTTTCGCATGGATTTGAAGCTAAACCTTCTACATCGCATTGATTTGCAGCCAAGTCATGTATTTGGCATGGATTTGAAGCTAACTCGTTCGTTTCGCGTGCATTTGATGCTATATCACTTATATCGCAAGTATCTGAAGCTAAATCATTTGTTACGCATGGATTTGAAGCTAGCTTGTTTCTTTCGTCTGCATTTGAAGCTATATCACATATATCGCAAGTATTTGAAGCTAAATCATTTGTTTCGCATGGATTTGATGCTAAACCTTCTACATCGCATTGATTTGAAGCTGGATTCATGTGTTTCGCATGGATTTGAAACTAACTCGTTTGTTTCCCCTTCACTTGAAACTATATCACTTATATCGCAAGTATCTGAAGGTATATCATTTTTTTCGCATGGATTTGAAGCTAAATCTTCTACATCGCATTGATTTGATGCTAAATCATGTGTTTCGAATGGATTTGAAGCTAACTCGTTTGTTCCGCCTGCAGTAGCATCTATATTACTTATATCGCAAGTATTTGAAGCTAAATCATTTGATGCGCATGGATTTGAATCTAACTCGTTTGTTTCGTCTGCATTTGAAGCTATATCACTTATATCGCATGTATCTGAAGCGAAATCATTTGTGTCGCATGGGTTTGAAGCTATACCATCTAAATCGCATGGACTTGAAGCTAACTCGTTTGTTTCGCATGCAGCTGAATCTATATCACCTACTATCCCATGTGTTTGAAGCTCCAATCAATTGTTTCGCATGGATTTGAAGCTAAACCTTATACATTGCATTGATTTGAGTCTAAATCATGTGCTTCGGTTGGATATGAAGCTAACTCGTTTGTTTGTCGTCTGCATTTGAAGCTATATCACTTCTATCCCTAGAGTTTGATGCTAAATCATGTGCTTCGCATGGGCTTTTAAGCTAACTCGTTTGCTTCCCCTGAATTTGAAGCTATATCATTTATATCGCAAGTGTTTGAAGCTAAATCATTTGTTTTGCATGGATTTGAAGCTATCTCGTTTGTTTCGCCTGCAGTTGAATCTATAATCACTTATATCGCAAGTATTTGAAGCTAAATCAATTGTTTCGCATGGATTTGTAGCTAAGCCTTCCACGTCGCTTTAATTTGAAGCTTAATCACGTGTATCGCATGGATTTTGGAGAAAAACTCGTTTGTTTCGTCTGCATTTGAAGCTATATTACTTATATCCCAAAGCGTTTGAAGGTAAATCATTGTTTCGCATGGATTTGAAGCTAATCCTTCTACGTCGCATTAATTTGAAGCTAAATCATGTGTTTGGCTTGGATTTGAAGATAACTCGTTTGTTACGTCTGCATTTGAAGCTATATCACTTATATCGCAAGTATCTGATGCTAAATCACTTGTGTCGCATGGATTGAAGGTAAACCTTCTACATCGCAGTGATTTGCAGCTCAATCATGTGATTCGCATAGATTTGAAGCTAACTCGTCGTTTCGCCTGCCTTTTTAGCTATATCATTTATATCGCAAGTATTTGAAGCTAAATCATTTGTTCGCATGGATTTGAAGCTAAGCCTTCTACTTCGCATGGACTTGAAGCTAAATCATTTGTTTAGCATAGATTTGGAGCTAAAACTTCTACATCGCTTTGATTTGAAGCTAAAACGTGTGTTTTCGCTTGGATATGAAGCTAACTCGTTTGTTTCGACTGAATTTGAAGCTATATCACTTATATCGCAAGTATCTGAAGCTAAATCATATGTTTCGATTGGATATGAAGCTAAACCTTCTACATCGCATTGATTTGAAGCTAAACCATGTGTGTCGCATGGAGTTGCAGCTAGCTCGTTTGTTTTGTCTGCATTTGAACGTATATCGCTTATAACGCAAATATCTGAAGCTAAATCATTTGTTCCGCATGGATTTGAAGCTAAACCTTCTACATCTCATTGATTTGAAGCTAAATCAAGTGTTTTGCATGGATTTTATGCGAACTCGTTTGTTTCCCCTGCATTTTGAAGCTATATCAGTTACATCGCAAGTATCTGATGCTAAATCATTTTTCTCGCATGGATTTGAATCTAAGCCTTCTACTTCGCATTGATTTGAAGCTAAATCATGTGTATCGCATGGATTTGATGCTAACTCGTTTGTTTCCCCTGCATTTGAAGCTTATATCAGTTATAACGAAAGTATCTGATGCTAAATCAATTTGTTTCGCATGGATTTGAAGCTAAACATTCTACATCGCATTGATTTGAAGCTAAATCATGTGTTTTGCATGGATTTGAAGCTAACTCGTTTGTTTCGCCTCCAGTTGAATCTAATATCACTTACATAGCAAGTATTTGAAGCTAAATCATTTGTTCCGCATGGATTTGAAGCTAAGCCTTCTACTTCGCATTGATTTGAAACTAAATCATGTGTATCGCATGGATTTGATGCTAACTCGTTTGTTTCCCCTGCATTTGAATCTATATCACTTACATCGCAAGTATTTGAAGCTAAATCATTTGTTCCGCATGGATTTGATGCTAAACCTTCTACATCGCATTGATTTGAAGCTAAATCATGTGTTCTCGCATGGATTTTATGCTAACTCGTTTGTTTCCCCTGTATTTGAAGCTATTACAGTTACATCGCAAGTATCTGATGCTAAACCATGTGTTTCGCTTGGATTTGGAGCTAAACCTTCTACATCGCTTTGATTTTGAAGCTAAATCATGTGTATCGCATGGATTTTGATGCTAACTCGTTTGTTTCCCCCTGCATTTGAATCTATATCACTTACATCGCAAGTATTTGAAGCTAAATCATTTGTTCCGCATGGATTTGATGCTAAACCTTCTACATCGCATTGATTTGAAGCTAAATCATGTGTTTCGCATGGATTTTATGCTAACTCGCTTGTTTCCCCTGTATTTGAAGCTATTACAGTTACATCGCAAGTATCTGATGCTAAACCATGTGTTTCGCTTGGATTTGGAGCTAAACCTTCTACATCGCTTTGATTTGAAGCTAAATCATGTGTTTTTTCATGGATTTGAAGCTAACTCGTTCGTTTCGCCTGCATTTGATGCTATATCACTTATATCGCAAGTATCTGAAGCTAAAACATGTGTTACGCATGGATTTGAAGCTAAACCTTCTACATCTCATTGATTTGCAGCTAAATCATGTGTTTCTCATGGATTTGGAGCTAATTCGTTAGTTTCGCCTGCATTTGAATCTATATCATTTATATCCCAAGTATTTGAATCTAAATCATTTGTGTCGCATGGATTTGAATCTAAACCTTCTACATCGCATTGATTTGAAGCTTAATCGTGTGATTCGCTTGGACTTGAAGCTAACTCGTTTGTTTCGCCTGCATTTTTAAACTACAATATTGATATCGCAAGTATATGAAGCTAAATCATTTGTGTCGCATGGATTTGAAGCTATACCTTCTACATCGCATTTAATTGAAGCTAAATCAAGTATTTCGCTTGAATTTGAAGCTAACTCGTTTGATTCGCCCGCATTTGAAGCAATATCAATATATCGCAAGTATCTGAACCTAAATCATTTGTATCGCATGGGATTTGAAGCTAAACTTTCTACATCGCATTGATTTGAAGCTAAACCATGTGTGTCGCATGGAGTTGCAGCTAGCTCGTTTGCTTTGTCTGCATTTGAACGTATAACGCTTATAACGCAACTATCTGAAGCTAAATCATTTGTTCCGCATGGATTTAGAGCTTAACCTTCTACATCTCATTGATTTGAAGCTAAACCCTCTACATCTCATTGATTTGAAGCTAAATCATGTGTTTCGCATGGATTTGGAGCTATACCTTCTACATCGCGTTGATTTGAAGCTAAATCATGTGTTTTGCATGGACTTTATGCTAACTCGTTTGTTTCCCCTGCATTTGAATCTATATCAGTTACGTCGCAAGTATCTGATGCTAAATCATTTTTTTTCGCATGGATTTGAAGCTAAACCTTCTACATCGCATTGATTTGGAGCTAAATAATGTATTTCGCTTGGATTTGAAGCTAAACCTTCTACGTCGCATTGATTTGCAGCCAAGTCATGTATTTGGGCATGGATTTGAAGCTAACTCGTTCGTTTCGCGTGCATTTGATGCTATATCACTTATATCGCAAGTATCTGAAGCTAAATCATTTGTTACGCATGGAGTTGAAGCTAGCTTGTTTCTTTCGTCTGCATTTGAAGCTATATCACATATATCGCAAGTATTTGAAGCTAAATCATTTGTTTCGCATGGATTTGATGCTAAACCTTCTACATCGCATTGATTTGAAGCTGATTCATGTGTTTCGCATGGATTTGAAGCTAACTCGTTTGTTTCCCCTTCACTTGAAACTATATCACTTATATCGCAAGTATCTGAAGGTATATCATTTTTTTCGCATGGATTTGAAGCTAAACCTTCTACATCGCATTGATTTGATGCTAAATCATGTGTTTCGAATGGATTTGAAGCTAACTCATTTGTTCCGCCTGCAGTAGCATCTATATTACTTATATCGCAAGTATTTGAAGCTAATCATTTGATGCGCATGGATTTGAATCTAACTCGTTTGTTTCGTCTGCATTTGAAGCTATATCACTTATATCGCATGTATCTGAAGCGAAATCATTTGTGTCGCATGGGTTTTGAAGCTATACCATCTACATCGCATGGACTTGAAGCTAACTCGTTTGTTTCGCATGCAGCTGAATCTATATCACCTATATCCCATGTGTTTGAAGCTCAATCAATTGTTTCGCATCGATTTGAAGCTAAACCTTATACATTGCATTGATTTGAGTCTAAATCATGTGCTTCGGTTGGATATGAAGCTAACTCGTTTGTTTCGTCTGCATTTGAAGCTATATCACTTCTATCCCTAGAGTTTGATGCTAAATATGTGTTTCGCATGGGCTTTTAAGCTAAACATTCTACATCGCATTGATTTGAAGCTAAATCAGTGTTTTGCATGGATTTGAAGCTAACTCGTTTGTTTCGCCTCCAGTTGAATCTATATCCTTACATAGCAAGTATTTGAAGCTAAATCATTTGTTCCGCATGGATTTGAAGCTAAGCCTATCTACTTCGCATGGACTTGAAGCTAATCATTTGTTTAGCATAGATTTGGAGCTAAAACTTCTACATCGCTTTGATTTGAAGCTAAAACGTGTGTTTCGCTTGGATATGAAGCTAACTCGTTTGTTTCGACTGAATTTGAAGCTATATCAGTTACATCGCAAGTATCTGATGCTAAATCATTTTTTCTCGCATGGATTTGAATCTAAGCCTTCTACTTCGCATTGATTTGAAGCTAAATCATGTGTATCGCATGGATTTGATGCTAACTCGTTTGTTTCACCCCTGCATTTGAAGCTATATCAGTTATATCGAAAGTATCTGATGCTACTATCATTTGTTTCGCATGGATTTGAAGCTAAACATTCTACATCGCATTGATTTGAAGCTAAATCATGTGTTTTGCATGGATTTGAAGCTAACTCGTTTGTTTCGCCTCCAGTTGAATCTATATCACTTACATAGCAAGTATTTGAAGCTAAATCATTTGTTCCGCATGGATTTGAAGCTAAGCCTTCTACTTCGCATTGATTTGAAACTAAATCATGTGTATCGCATGGATTTGATGCTAACTCGTTTGTTTCCCCTGCATTTGAATCTATATCACTTACATCGCAAGTGTTTGAAGCTAAATCATTGTTTCGCATGGATTTGAAGCTAAACCTTCTACATCCCATTGATTTGCAGCTAAATCATGTGTTTCTCATGGATTTGGAGCTAACTCGTTAGTTTCGCCTGCATTTGAATCTATATCATTTATATCCCAAGTATTTGTATGCTAAATCATTTGTGTCGCATGGATTTGAATCTAAACCTTCTACATCGCATTGATTTGAAGCTTAATCGTGTGATTCGCTTGGATTTGAAGCTAACTCGTTTGTTTCGCCGTGCATTTATATCGCAAGTATATGAAGCTAAATCATTTGTGTCGCATGGATTTGAAGCTATACCTTCTACATCGCATTTAATTGAAGCTAAATCAAGTATTTCGCTTGAATTTGAAGCTAACTCGTTTGATTCGCCCGCATTTGAAGCAATATCAATATCGCAAGTATCTGAACCTAAATCATTTGTATCGCATGGATTTGAAGCTAAACTTTCTACATCGCATTGATTTGAAGCTAAACCATGTGTGTCGCATGGAGTTGCAGCTAGCTCGTTTGCTTTGTCTGCATTTGAACGTATAACGCTTATAACGCAACTATCTGAAGCTAAATCATTTGTTCCGCATGGATTTGAAGCTTAACCTTCTACATCTCATTGATTTGAAGCTAAACCCTCTACATCTCATTGATTTGAAGCTAAATCATGTGTTTCGCATGGATTTGGAGCTATACCTTCTACATCGCATTGATTTGAAGCTAAATCATGTGTTTTGCATGGACTTTATGCTAACTCGTTTGTTTCCCCTGCATTTGAATCTATATCAGTTACGTCGCAAGTATCTGATGCTAAATCATTTTTTTCGCATGGATTTGAAGCTAAACCTTCTACATCGCATTGATTTGGAGCTAAATAATGTGTTTCGCTTGGATTTGAAGCTAAACCTTCTACGTCGCATTGATTTGTAACTAAATCATGTGTTTTGCATGGATTTGATGCTAACTCGTTTGGTTCTCCTGTATTTGTAGCTATATCACTTACATCGCAAGTAATTGAAGCTAAATCATTTGTTCCGCATGGATTTGATGCTGAACCTTCTACATCGCATTGATTTGAAGCTGAATCCTGTGTTTTGCATGGATTTGATGCTAACTCGTTTGTTTCCCCTGCATTTGAAGCTATATCAGTTTTATCGCAAGTATCTGATGCTAAATCATTTGTTTCGCAAGGATTTTAAGCTAAACCTTCTACACCGCATTGATTTGAAGCTATATCATGTGATTCGCTTGGATTTAATTCTGGTTCGTTTGTATCGTCTGAATTTGAATCTATATCACTTATATCGCAAGTATCTAAAGCTAAATCATTGGTTTCGCATGAATTTGAAGCTAAACCTACTACATCGCATTGATTCGAAGCTAAATCATTTGTTTCGCTTAGATTTGAAGCTAACTCGTTTGTTTCGTATGTATTTGAAGATATATCACTTATATCGCAAATATCCGAACCGAAATAATTTGTTTCTTATGGATTTGAATCTAAGCCTTCTACCTCGCATTGATTTGCAGCTAAATAATTTGTTTCGCTTCGATTTTTGAATCTATACTATCCACATTACATTGATTTGCAGGTAAATCATGTGTTCCGCATGGATTTGAAGCTAACTCGTTTGTTTCCCCTGCATTTGAAGCTATGCCACATATATCCCAAGTGTTTGAAGCTAAATCATTTGTTTCGCATGGATTTGAAGCTAAACCTTCTACATCCCATTGATTTAAAGCTAAATCATGTGCTTCGCTTGGATTGGAAGCTAACTCGTTTATTTCGTCTGCATTTGAAGTTGTATCACTTATATCGCAAGTATCTGAAGCTAAATCATTTGTGCCTCATGGATTTGAAGCTAAAGCTTCTACATCGCATTGATTTGCAGCTAAATCATGTGTTTCGCATGGATTTGAAGCTATCTCGTTTGATTTGTCTGCATTTAAAGCTATATCACTTATATCCCAATTGTTTGAAGCTAAATCATGTGTTTCGCTTGTATTTGAAACTAGCTTGTTTGTTTCGTCTGCATTGGAAGCTATATCACTTATATCGCAAGTGTTTGAAGCTCAATAATTTGTCTCGCATGGATTTCAAGCTAAACCCTCTACATCGCATTGATTTGAAGCTAAATCACGTGTTCCGCTTGGATTTGAAGCTAAACCTTCTACATTGCATTGATTTGACACTAAATCATGTGATTCGCTTGGATTTGTATCTAACTCGTTTCTTCCGTCTGCATTTGAAGCTATATCACTTATATCGCAAGTATCAGATGCTAAATCATTTTTTTCGCATGGATTTGAAGCTAAACCCTCTACATCTCATTGATTTGAAGCTAATTCATGTGTTTCGCATGGATTTGGAGCTATACCTTCTACATCGCATTGATTTGAAGCTAAATCATGTGTTTTTCATGGATTTGAAGCTAACTCGTTTGTGTCCCCTGCATTTGAAGCTATATCCCTTATATCGCATGTATCTGATGCTAAATCATTTTTTTCGCATGGATTTGAAGCTAAACCTTCTACATCGCATTGATTTGGAGCTAAATAATGTGTTTCGCTTGGATTTGAAGCTAAACCTTCTACGTCGCATTGATTTGTAACTAAATCATGTGTTTTGCATGGATTTGATGCTAACTCGTTTGGTTCTCCTGTATTTGTAGCTATATCACATACATCGCAAGTAATTGAAGCTAAATCATTTGTTCCGCATGGATTTGATGCTGAACCTTCTACATCGCATTGATTTGAAGCTGAATCCTGTGTTTTGCATGGATTTGATGCTAACTCGTTTGTTTCCCCTGCATTTGAAGCTATATCAGTTTTATCGCAAGTATCTGATGCTAAATCATTTGTTTCGCATGGATTTGAAGCTAAACCTTCTACACCGCATTGATTTGAAGCTATATCATGTGATTCGCTTGGATTTAATTCTGGTTCGATTGTATCGTCTGAATTTGACACTATATCACTTATATCGCAAGTATCTAAAGCTAAATCATTGGTTTCGCATGAATTTGAAGCTAAACCTACTACATCGCATTGATTCGAAGCTAAATCATTTGTTTCGCTTAGATTTGAAGCTAACTCGTTTGTTTCGTCTGTATTTGAAGATATATCACTTATATCGCAAATATCCGAACCGAAATAATTTGTTTCTTATGGATTTGAATCTAAGCCTTCTACCTCGCATTGATTTGAAGCCAAATAATTTGTTTCGCTTCGATTTTTGAATCTATACTATCCACATTACATTGATTTGCAGGTAAGTCATGTGTTCCGCATGGATTTGAAGCTAACTCGTTTGTTTCGTCTGCATTTGAAGCTATGTCACATATATCCCAAGTGTTTGAAGCTAAATCATTTGTTTCGCATGGATTTGAAGCTAACTCGTTTGATTTGTCTGCATTTAAATCTATATCACTTATATCCCAATTGTTTGAAGCTAAATCATGTGTTTCGCTTGTATTTGAAACTAGCTTGTTTGTTTCGTCTGCATTGGAAGCTATATCACTTATATCGCAAGTGTTTGAAGCTCAATAATTTGTCTCGCATGGATTTCAAGCTAAACCCTCTACATCGCATTGATTTGAAGCTAAATCACGTGTTCCGCTTGGATTTGAAGCTAAACCTTCTACATTGCATTGATTTGACACTAAATCATGTGATTCGCTTGGATTTTTATCTAACTCGTTTCTTCCGTCTGCATTTGAAGCTATATCACTTATATCGCAAGTATCTGAACCTAAATCATTTGTTTCTCATGGATTTCAAGATAAGCCTTCTTCCTCGCTATGATTTGAAGCTAAGTCATTTGCGTCGCATGGATTTGAAGCTAAACCTTCTACATAACATTGATTTGACGCTTAATCATGTGTTTTGCATGGATTTGAAGCTAACTCGTTTGTTTCCCCTGCATTTGAAGCTATATCACTTATATCGCAAGTATCTGATGCTAAATCATTTGTGTTGTTTAGATTTGAAGCTACACCGTCCACATAACATTGATTTGAAGCTTAACCATGTGTTTTGCATGCATTTGAAGCTAACTCGTTTGTTTCCCTGCATTTCAAGCTATATCACTTATATCGCAAGTATCTGATGCTAAATCATTTGTTTCGCATGGATTTGAAGCTAAACATTCTACATCGCTTTGATTTGCAGCTAAATCATGTGTTTCGCATGGATTTGAAGCTAAACCTTCTACTTTCGCATTGATTTGAAGCTGACTCGTTTGTTTCGTCCGCATTTGAAGCTATATCACTTATATCCCAACTGTTTGTAGCTAAATCATTTGTATTGCATGGATTTGAAGCTAACTGGTTCGTTTTCCCTGCATTTGAAGCTATATCACTTATATCGCAAGTATCTGAAGCCAAATCATTTGTGTCGTATGGATTTAAAGCTACACCTTCCACATAACATTGATTTGAAGCTTAACCATGTGTTTTGCATGGATTTGAAGCTAACTCGTTTGTTTCCCCTGCATTTGAAGCTATATCACATTTATCCCAAGTGTTTGAAGCTCAATAATTTGCTTCGCACGGATTTGAAGCTAATCCTTCTACATCGCATTGATTTGAAGCTAAATCATGTGTTTTGCATGCATTTGAAGCTAACTCGTTTGTTTCCCCTGCATTTCAAGCTATATCACTTATATCGCAAGTATCTGATGCTAAATCATTTGTTTCGCATGGATTTGAAGCTAAACATTCTACATCGCTTTGATTTGCATCTAAATCATGTGTTTCGCATGGACTTGAAGCTAAACCATCTACTTTCGCATTGATTTGAAGCTGACTCGTTTGTTTCGTCCGCATTTGAAGCTATATCACTTATATCCCAACTGTTTGTAGCTAAATCATTTGTATTGCATGGATTTGAAGCTAACTGGTTCGTTTTCCCTGCATTTGAAGCTATATCACTTATATCGCAAGTATCTGAAGCCAAATCATTTGTGTTGTATGGATTTGAAGCTACACCTTCCACATAACATTGATTTGAAGCTTAACCATGTGTTTTGCATGGACTTGAAGCTATCTCGTTTGTTTCCCCTGCATTTGAAGCTACATCACATTTATCCCAAGTGTTTGAAGCTCAATGATTTGCTTCGCATGGATTTGAAGCTAAACCTTCTACATCGCATTGATTTCAAGCTAAATCATGTGATTCGCTTGGATTGGAAACTAACTCGTTTATTTCGTCTGCATTTGAAGCTGTATTACTTATACCGCTAGTATCTGAAGCTAAATCATGTGCTTCGCATGGATTTGAAGCTAACTCGTTTGTTTCGTCTGCATTTGAAGCCATGTCTCATATAGGCCAAGTGTTTGAATCTCAATCATTTGATTCGCATGGATTTGAAGCTAATCCTTCTACATCGCATTGATTTGATGCTAAATCATGTGTTTCGCATGGATTTGAAGCTAAACTTTCTACATCGCATTGACTTGAAGCTAAAATCATGTGATTCACTTGCATTGGAAGCTAACTCGTTTGTTTCGTCTGCATTTGAAGCCATGCCACTTATATCGCAAGTATCTGAAGCTAAATCATTGGTTCCGCATGGATTTGAAGCTAAACTTTCTACATCGCATTGATTTGAAGCTAAATCATGTGATTCGCTTGGATTGGAAACTAACTCGTTTATTTCGTCTGCATTTGAAGCTGTATCACTTATACCGCTAGTATCTGAAGCTAAATCATGTGCTTCGCATGGATTTGAAGCTAACTCGTTTGTTTCGTCTGCATTTGAAGCCATGTCACATATAGCCCAAGTGTTTGAATCATCAATCATTTGATTCGCATGGATTTGAAGCTAATCCTTCTACATCGCATTGATTTGATGCTAAATCATGTGTTTCGCATGGATTTGAAGCTAACTTGTTAGTCTCGACTGCACTTGAAGCTATATCACTTATTTCGATAGTATCTAAAGCTAAATCATTTGTATCGCATGGATTTGAAGCTAAACTTTCTACATCGCATTGACTTGAAGCTAAATCATGTGATTCACTTGCATTGGTAGCTAACTCGTTTGTTTCGTCTGCATTTGAAGCTATGCCACTTATATCGCAAGTATCTGAAGCTAAATCATTGGTTCCGCATGGATTTGAAGCTAAACTTTCTACATCGCATTGATTGAAGCTAGATCATGTGATTCGCTTGGATTGGAAGCTAACTCGTTTATTTCGTCTGCATTTGAAGCTGTATCACTTATATCGCTAGTATCTGAAGCTAAATCATGTGCATCGCCTGAATTGGAAGCTAACTCGTTTGTTTCGTCTGCATTTAAAGTTATGCCACTTATATCGCAAGTATCTGAAGCTAAATCATTGGTTTCGCATGGATTTGAAGCTAAACCTTCTACATCGCATTGATTCGAAGCTAAATCATGTGTTTCGCATGGATTTGGAGCTAACCCGTTTGTTTCGCCTGCATTTGAAGCTATGTCACTTACATCGCAAGTATTTAAAGCTAAATCATTTCTTTCGCATGGATTTGAAGCCAAACCTTATACATCGCATTGATTTGAAGCTAAATCATGTGCTTCGCATGGATTTGAAGCTAAGCTTTCTACGTCGCATTGGTGTGAAGCTAAATGATGTGTATCGCATGGATTTTGAAGCTAACTCGTTTGATTCGTCTGCATTTGAAGAAATATCACTTATATCCCAAGTGTTTGAAGCTAAATCATTTGTTTCGCTTGGATTTGAAGCTAAACCTTCTACATCGCATTGATTTTAAGATAAATCATGTGTATCGCACGGATTTTGAAGCTAACTCGTTTGTTTCGTCTGCATTTGAAGCTATATCACTTATATCCCTAGTGTTTGAAGCTAATCCTTCTACTTCGCATTGATTTGATGCTAAATCATGTCTTTCGCATGGAGTTGAAGGTAACTTGTTAGTATCGTCTGCATTTGAAGCTATATCACTTATTTCGCTAGTATCTAAAGCTAAATCATTTGTTTCGCATGGATTTGAAGCTAACCTTCCTGCATCGCATTGATTTGAAGCTAAATCATGTCTTTCGCTTGGATTGGAAGCTAACTCGTTTGTTTCGTCTGCATTTGAAGTTATGCCACTTATATCGCAAGTATCTGAAGCTAAATCATTGGTTTCGCATGGATTTGAAGCCAAACCTTCTACATCGCATTGATTTGAAGCTAAATAATGTGCTTCGCATGGATTTGAAGCTAACTCGTTTTTTTCCCTGCATTTGAAGCTATATCAGTTATATCGCAAGCATCTGAAGCTGAATCATTGGTTTCGCATGGATTTAAAGTTAAACCTTCTACATCGCATTGATTTGCTGCTAAAACATGTGTTTCTCATAGAATTGAATCTAACTGGTTTGTTGCGTCTGCATTTGAAGCTATGTCCCTTATATGGCAAGTATCTGAAGCTAAATCATTTGTTTCGCATGGATTTGAAGCTAACTCGATTGCTTCGTCTGCATTTGAAGCTATATCACTTATATCCCAAGTATTTGAAGCTAAATCATTTGTTTCGCATGGATTTGAAGCAAAACCTTCTACATCGCATTGATTTGATGCTAAATCATGTGTTTCGCATGGAGTTGAAGCTAACTTGTTAGTCTCGTCTGCATTTGAAGCTATATCACTTATTTCGCTAGTATCTAAAGCTAAATCTTTTGTATCGCATGGATTTGAAGCTAAACCTTCTACATCGCATTGAATTGCTGCTAAATCATGTGTTTCGCTTGGATTTGAAGCTAACTCGTTTGTTTCGCCTGCATTTGAAACTATGCCACTTATATCGCAAGTATCTGAAGCTAAATCATTGGTTTCGCATGGATTTGAAGCTAAACATTCTACATCGCATTGATTTGTTGCTAAATCATGTGTTTCGCTTGGATTGGAAGCTAACTCGTTTGTTTCGTCTGCATTTAAAGTTATGCCACTTATATAGCAAGTATCTGAAGCTAAATCATTGGTTTCGCATGGATTTGATGCTAAACCTTCTACATCGCATTGATTTGAAGCTAAATAATGTGTTTCGCATGGATTTGGAGCTAACCCGTTTGTTTCGTCTGCATTTGAAGCTATGTCACTTATATCGCAAGTATTTGAAGCTAAATCATTTGTTTCGCATGGATTTGAAGCCAAACCTTCTACATCGCATTGATTTGAAGCTAAATAATGTGCTTCGCATGGATTTGAAGCTAACTCGTTTGTTTCGTCTGCATTTGAAGCTGTATCACTTATATCGCTAGTATCTGAAGCTAAATCATTTGTGTCTCTTGGATTTGAAGCTAATCCTTCTACATCGCATTGATTTGATGCTAAATCATGTGTTTCGCATGGAGTTGAAGCTAACTTGTTAGTCTCGTCTCCATTTGAAGCTATATCACTTATTTCGCTAGTATCTAAAGCTAAATCATTTGTTTCGCTTGGATTTGAAGCTAACTCGTTTGTTTCGCCTGCATTTGAAGCTATATCAGTTACATCGCAAGTATCTGATGCTAAATCATTTTTCTCGCATGGATTTGAATCTAAGCCTTCTACTTCGCATTGATTTGAAGCTAAATCATGTGTATCGCATGGATTTGATGCTAACTCGTTTGTTTCCCCTGCATTTAAAGCTATATCAGTTATATCGAAAGTATCTGATGCTAAATCATTTGTTTCGCATGGATTTGAAGCTAAACATTCTACATCGCATTGATTTGAAGCTAAATCATGTGTTTTGCATGGATTTGAAGCTAACTCGTTTGTTTCGCCTCCAGTTGAATCTATATCACTTACATAGCAAGTATTTGAAGCTAAATCATTTGTTCCGCATGGATTTGAAGCTAAGCCTTCTACTTCGCATTGATTTGAAACTAAATCATGTGTATCGCATGGATTTGATGCTAACTCGTTTGTTTCCCCTGCATTTGAATCTATATCACTTACATCGCAAGTATTTAAAGCTAAATCATTTCCTTCGCATGGATTTGAAGCCAAACCTTCTACATCGCATTGATTTGAAGCTAAATCATGTGCTTCGCATGGATTTGAAGCTAAGCTTTCTACGTCGCATTGGTGTGAAGCTAAATGATGTGTATCGCATGGATTTTGAAGCTAACTCGTTTGATTCGTCTGCATTTGAAGAAATATCACTTATATCCCAAGTGTTTGAAGCTAAATCATTTGTTTCGCTTGGATTTGAAGCTAAACCTTCTACATCGCATTGATTTTAAGATAAATCATGTGTATCGCACGGATTTGAAGCTAACTCGTTTGTTTCGTCTGCATTTGAAGCTATATCACTTATATCCCTATTGTTTGAAGCTAATCCTTCTACTTCGCATTGATTTGATGCTAAATCATGTGTTTCGCATGGAGTTGAAGGTAACTTGTTAGTACCGTCTGCATTTGAAGCTATATCAATTATTTCGCTAGTATCTAAAGCTAAATCATTTGTTTCGCATGGATTTGAAGCTAAACTTCCTGCATCGCATTGATTTGAAGCTAAATCATGTCTTTCGCTTGGATTGGAAGCTAACTCGTTTGTTTCGTCTGCATTTGAAGTTATGCCACTTATATCGCAAGTATCTGAAGCTAAATCATTGGTTTCGCATGGATTTGAAGCCAAACCTTCTACATCGCATTGATTTGAAGCTAAATAATGTGCTTCGCATGGATTTGAAGCTAACTCGTTTTTTTCCCCTGCATTTGAAGCTATATCAGTTATATCGCAAGTATCTGAAGCTGAATCATTGGTTTCGCATGGATTTAAAGTTAAACCTTCTACATCGCATTGATTTGCTGCTAAAACATGTGTTTCGCATGGATTTGAAGCTAAGCCTTCTACGTCGCATTGGTGTGAAGCTAAATGATGTGTATCGCATGGATTTTGAAGCTAACTCGTTTGATTCGTCTGCATTTGAAGATATATCACTTATATCCCAAGTGTTTGAAGCTAAATCATTTGTTTCGCTAAATCATTTGAAGCTAAGCCTTCTACATCGCATTGATTTGATGCTAAATCATGTGTTTCGAATGGAGTTGAAGCTAACTTGTTAGTCTCGTCTGCATTTGAAGCTATATCACTTATTTCGCTAGTATCTAAAGCTAAATCTTTTGTATCGCATGGATTTGAAGCTAAACCTTCTACATCGCATTGAATTGCTGCTAAATCATGTGTTTCGCTTGGATTTGACGCTAACTCGTTTGTTTCGCCTGCATTTGAATCTATGCCACTTATATCGCAAGTATCTGAAGCTAAATCATTGGTTTCGCATGGATTTGAAGCTAAACATTCTACATCGCATTGATTTGTTGCTAAATCATGTGTTTCACTTGGATTGGAAGCTAACTCGTTTGTTTCGTCTGCATTTAAAGTTATGCCACTTATATAGCAAGTATCTGAAGCTAAATCATTGGTTTCGCATGGATTTGATGCTAAACCTTCTACATCGCATTGATTTGAAGCTAAATAATGTGTTTCGCATGGATTTGGAGCTAACCCGTTTGTTTCGTCTGCATTTGAAGCTATGTCACTTATATCGCAAGTATTTGAAGCTAAATCATTTGTTTCGCATGGATTTGAAGCCAAACCTTCTACATCGCATTGATTTGAAGCTAAATAATGTGCTTCGCATGGATTTGAAGCTAACTCGTTTGTTTCGTCTGCATTTGAAGCTGTATCACTTATATCGCTAGTATCTGAAGCTAAATCATTTGTGTCTCTTGGATTTGAAGCTAATCCTTCTACATCGCATTGATTTGATGCTAAATCATGTGTTTCGCATGGAGTTGAAGCTAACTTGTTAGTCTCGTCTGCATTTGAAGCTATATCACTTATTTCGCTAGTATCTAAAGCTGAATCATTTGTTTCGCATGGATTTGAAGCTAACTCGTTTGTTTCGTGTGCATTTGAAGCTATATCACATATATCCCAAGTGTTTGAATCTTAATCATTTGTTTCGTATGGATTTGAAGCTAAACCATCTACATCGCATTAATTTTAACTAAATCATTTGTTTCGCATGGAATTGAAGCTAACTTTTTTGTTTCGTCTGCATTTGAAGCTATATCACTTATATCGCAAGTATCTGATGCTAAATCATTTGTTTCGCATGGATTTGAAACTAACCCTTCTACATCGCATTGATTTTAAGCTAAATCATTTGTTTCGCATGGATTTGAAGCTAACCCTTCTACATCGCATTGAGTTGAAGATAAATCATGTGTTTCGCATGGATTTGAATCTAACTCGTTAGTTTCGCCTGCATTTGAAGCCTTATCACTTGTATCGCAAGTATCTAAACCTAAATCATTTGTGTCTCATGTATTTAAAGCTAAGCCTTCTACTTCGTATAGATTTTAAGCTAAATGATATGTATCGCATGGATTTTGATGCTAACTCGTTTGATTCCTCTGCATTTGAAGCTATATCACTTATATCCCAAGTGTTTGAAGCTAAATCATTTGTTTCGCACGGATTTGAACTTAAACCTTTTACACGCATTCATTTGAAGCTAAATGATGTGATTCGCTTGGATTTTAAGCTAACTCGTTTGTTTCCCCTGCATTTGAAGCTATATCACTTATATCGCAAGTTCATGTGCTAAATCAAGTGTTTTGCTTTGACTTGAAGCTAAACCATCTACATCGCATTGATTTGCAGCTAAGTCATGTGTTTCGCATGGATTTGAATCTAACTCGTTTGTTTCGCCTGCATTAGAAGCCTTATCACTTACATCGCAAGTATCTTAACCTAAATCATTTGTGTCGCATGGATTTAAAGCTAAGCATTCTACTTCGTATAGATTTTAAGCTAAATGATATGTATCGCATGGATTTTGAAACTAACTCGTTTGATTCCTCTGCATTTGAAGCTATATCACATATATCCCAAGTGTTTGAAGCTAAATCATTTGTTTCGCACGGATTTGAAGCTAAACCTTTTACATCGCATTGATTTGAAGCTTAATCATGTGTTTTGCATGGATTTGAAGCTAACTCGTTTGATTCGTCTGCAATTGACGCTATATCACTTATATCGCAAGTTCATGTGCTAAATCAAGTGTTTCGCTTTGACTTGAAGCTAACTCATTGGTGTCGCCTGCATTTGAATCTATATCACTTATATTGCAAGTATTTGAAGCTAAATCATTTGTGTCGCATGGATTTTGAAGCTAACTCGTTTGATTCGTCTGCATTTGAAGCTATATCACTTATATGCCAAGTGTTTGAAGCTAAATCATATGTTTCGCTTGTATTTGAAGCTATACCTTCTACATCGCATTGAGTTGAAGCTAAATCATGTGTTTCGCATGGATTTGAATCTAACTCGTTTGTTTCGCCTGCATTTGAAGCCTTATCACTTACATCGCAAGTATCTTAATCTAAATCATTTGTGTCGCATGGATTTAAAGCTATGCATTCTACTTCGTATAGATTTTAAGCTAAATGATATGTATCGCATGGATTTTGAAACTAACTCGTTTGATTCCTCTGCATTTGAAGCTATATCACATATATCCCAAGTGTTTGAAGCTAAATCATTTGTTTCGCACGGATTTGAAGCTAAACCTTTTACATCGCATTGATTTGAAGCTTAATCATGTGTTTTGCATGGATTTGAAGCTAACTCGTTTGATTCGTCTGCAATTGACGCTATATCACTTATATCGCAAGTTCATGTGCTAAATCAACTGTTTCGCTTTGACTTGAAGCTAACTCATTGGTGTCGCCTGCATTTGAATCTATATCACTTATATTGCAAGTATTTGAAGCTAAATCATTTGTGTCGCATGGATTTTGAAGCTAACTCGTTTGATTCGTCTGCATTTGAATCTACATCACTTATATCGCAAGTATTTGAAGCTAAATCATTTGTGTCGCATGGATATGAAGGTAACTCGTTAGTTTCGCCTGCATTTGAAGCTATATCACTTATATGCCAAGTGTTTGAAGCTAAATCATTTGTTTCGCAAGGATTTGAAGCTAAACCTGCTACATCGTATTGATTTGAAGCTGAATCATGTGTTTCGCGTTTATTTCCAGCTAAACCTTCTACATCCCACGGATTTGAAGCAAAATCATGTGTTTCGCATGGATTTGAAGCTAACTCGTTTGATTCGTCTGCATTTGAAGCTATATCACTTATATCCCAAGTGTTTGAAGCTAAATCATTTGTTTCGCTAAATCATTTGAAGCTAAGCCTTCTACATCGCATTGATTTGATGCTAAATCATGTGTTTCGCATGGATTTGAATCTAAACCTTCTACATCGCATTGATTTGCTGCTAAATCATGTGTTTCGCATGGATTTGAAGCTAAACCTTCTACATACCATTGATTTGCTGCTAAATCATGTTTTTCGCATGGATTTGAATCTAAACCTTCTACATCGCATTGATTTGCTGCTAAATCATGTGTTTCGCAGGGATTTGAAGCTAATTCGTTTGTTGCGCATGCAGTTGAATCTAAAAACCTATATCACAAGTATTTGTAGCTAAACCATTTGTTTCGCATGAATTAATGCTAATCCTTCTACTTCGAATTGATTTGAAGCAAAATCATGTGTTTCGCATGGATTTGAAGCTAACTCGTTTGTTGCGCATGCAATTGAAGCTATATTACCTATATCCCAAGTGTTTGAAGCTCAATATTTTGTATCGCGTGGATTTGAAGCTAAACCTTCTACAACGCATTGATTTGCTTCTAAATCATGTGTTTCGCATGGATTTGAAGCTAAGCCTTCTACGTCGCATTGGTGTGAAGCTAAATGATGTGTATCGCATGGATTTTGAAGCTAACTCGTTTGATTCGTCTGCATTTGAAGATATATCACTTATATCCCAAGTGTTTGAAGCTAAATCATTTGTTTCGCTAAATCATTTGAAGCTAAGCCTTCTACATCGCATTGATTTGATGCTAAATCATGTGTTTCGCATGGAGTTGAAGCTAACTTGTTAGTCTCGTCTGCATTTGAAGCTATATCACTTATTTCGCTAGTATCTAAAGCTAAATCTTTTGTATCGCATGGATTTGAAGCTAAACCTTCTACATCGCATTGAATTGCTGCTAAATCATGTGTTTCGCTTGGATTTGAAGCTAACTCGTTTGTTTCGCCTGCATTTGAAACTATGCCACTTATATCGCAAGTATCTGAAGCTAAATCATTGGTTTCGCATGGATTTGAAGCTGAACATTCTACATCGCATTGATTTGTTGCTAAATCATGTGTTTCGCTTGGATTGGAAGCTAACTCGTTTGTTTCGTCTGCATTTAAAGTTATGCCACTTATATAGCAAGTATCTGAAGCTAAATCATTGGTTTCGCATGGATTTGATGCTAAACCTTCTACATCGCATTGATTTGAAGCTAAATAATGTGTTTCGCATGGATTTGGAGCTAACCCGTTTGTTTCGTCTGCATTTGAAGCTATGTCACTTATATCGCAAGTATTTGAAGCTAAATCATTTGTTTCGCATGGATTTGAAGCCAAACCTTCTACATCGCATTGATTTGAAGCTAAATAATGTGCTTCGCATGGATTTGAATCTAACTCGTTTGTTTCGTCTGCATTTGAAGCTGTATCACTTATATCGCTAGTATCTGAAGCTAAATCATTTGTGTCTCTTGGATTTGAAGCTAATCCTTCTACATCGCATTGATTTGATGCTAAATCATGTGTTTCGCATGGAGTTGAAGCTAACTTGTTAGTCTCGTCTGCATTTGAAGCTATATCACTTATTTCGCTAGTATCTAAAGCTAAATCATTTGTTTCGCTTGGATTTGAAGCTAACTCGTTTGTTTCGCCTGCATTTGAAGCTATATCAGTTACATCGCAAGTATCTGACGCTAAATCATTTTTCTCGCATGGATTTGAATCTAAGCCTTCTACTTCGCATTGATTTGAAGCTAAATCATGTGTATCGCATGGATTTGATGCTAACTCGTTTGTTTCCCCTGCATTTAAAGCTATATCAGTTATATCGAAAGTATCTGATGCTAAATCATTTGTTTCGCATGGATTTGAAGCTAAACATTCTACATCGCATTGATTTGAAGCTAAATCATGTGTTTTGCATGGATTTGAAGCTAACTCGTTTGTTTCGCCTCCAGTTGAATCTATATCACTTACATAGCAAGTATTTGAAGCCAAATCATTTGTTCCGCATGGATTTGAAGCTAAGCCTTCTACTTCGCATTGATTTGAAACTAAATCATGTGTATCGCATGGATTTGATGCTAACTCGTTTGTTTCCCCTGCATTTGAATCTATATCACTTACATCGCAAGTATTTAAAGCTAAATCATTTCTTTCGCATGGATTTGAAGCCAAACCTTCTACATCGCATTGATTTGAAGCTAAATCATGTGCTTCGCATGGATTTGAAGCTAAGCTTTCTACGTCGCATTGGTGTGAGGCTAAATGATGTGTATCGCATGGATTTTGAAGCTAACTCGTTTGATTCGTCTGCATTTGAAGAAATATCACTTATATCCCAAGTGTTTGAAGCTAAATCATTTGTTTCGCTTGGATTTGAAGCTAAACCTTCTACATCGCATTGATTTTAAGATAAATCATGTGTATCGCACGGATTTTGTAGCTAACTCGTTTGTTTCGTCTGCATTTGAAGCTATATCACTTATATCCCTAGTGTTTGAAGCTAATCCTTCTACTTCGCATTGATTTGATGCTAAATCATGTGTTTCGCATGGAGTTGAAGGTAACTTGTTAGTATCGTCTGCATTTGAAGCTATATCACTTATTTCGCTAGTATCTAAAGCTAAATCATTTGTTTCGCATGGATTTGAAGCTAAACTTCCTGCATCGCATTGATTTGAAGCTAAATCATGTCTTTCGCTTGGATTGGAAGCTAACTCGTTTGTTTCGTCTGCATTTGAAGCTATGTCACTTATATCGCAAGTATTTGAAGCTAAATCATTTGTTTCGCATGGATTTGAAGCCAAACCTTCTACATCGCATTGATTTGAAGCTAAATAATGTGCTTCGCATGGATTTGAAGCTAACTCGTTTATTTCGTCTGCATTTGAAGCTCTATCACTTATATCGCTAGTATCTGAAGCTAAATCATTTGTGTCTCTTGGATTTGAAGCTAATCCTTCTACATCGCATTGATTTGATGCTAAATCATGTGTTTCGCATGGAGTTGAAGCTAACTTGTTAGTCTCGTCTGCATTTGAAGCTATATCACTTATTTCGCTAGTATCTAAAGCTAAATCATTTGTTTCGCATGGATTTGAAGCTAACTCGTTTGTTTCGTGTGCATTTGAAGCTATATCACATATATCCCAAGTGTTTGAATCTTAATCATTTGTTTCGTATGGATTTGAAGCTAAACCATCTACATCGCATTAATTTTAACTAAATCATTTGTTTCGCATGGAATTGAAGCTAACTGGTTTGTTTCGTCTGCATTTGAAGCTATATCACTTATATCGCAAGTATCTGATGCTAAATCATTTGTTTCGCATGGATTTGAAACTAACCCTTCTACATCGCATTGATTTGAAGCTAAATCATGTGTTTCGCTAGGATTTGAAGACAAACCTTCTACATCGCATTTATTTGAAGCTAAATCATGTGTTTCGCATGGATTTGAAGTTAATTCGTTCGTTGCGCACGCAGTTGAATCCAAATAATGTATATCACAAGTATTTGTAGCTAAACAATTTGTTTCGCATGGATTTGAAGCTAATCCTTCTACTTCGAATTGATTTGAAGCTTAATCATGTGTTTTGCATGGATTTGAAGCTAACTCGTTTGATTCGCCTGCAATTGAATCTATATCACTTATATCGCAAGTATCTGATGCTAAATCATTTGTTTCGCATGGATTTGAAACTAACCCTTCTACATCGCATTGATTTGAAGCTAAATCATGTGTTTCGCTTGGATTTGAAGACAAACCTTCTACATCGCATTTATTTGAAGCTAAATCATGTGTTTCGCATGGATTTGAAGTTAATTCGTTCGTTGCGCACGCAGTTGAATCCAAATAATGTATATCACAAGTATTTGTAGCTAAACAATTTGTTTCGCATGGATTTGAAGCTAATCCTTCTACTTCGAATTGATTTGAAGCTTAATCATGTGTTTTGCATGGATTTGAAGCTAACTCGTTTGATTCGCCTGCAATTGAATCTATATCACTTATATCCTATGTTTGATGCTAAATCATTTGTTTCACATGGATTTGAAGCTAACCCTTCTACATCGCATTGATTTTAAGCTAAATCATTTGTTTCGCATGGATTTGATGCTAACCCTTCTACATCGCATTGAGTTGAAGATAAATCATGTGTTTCGCATGGATTTGAATCTAACTCGTTAGTTTCGCCTGCATTTGAAGCCTTATCACTTGTATCGCAAGTATCTAAACCTAAATCATTTGTGTCTCATGTATTTAAAGCTAAGCCTTCTACTTCGTATAGATTTTAAGCTAAATGATATGTATCGCATGGATTTTGAAGCTAACTCGTTTGATTCCTCTGCATTTGAAGCTATATCACTTATATCCCAAGTGTTTGAAGCTAAATCATTTGTTTCGCACGGATTTGAACTTAAACCTTTTACACGCATTCATTTGAAGCTAAATGATGTGATTCGCTTGGATTTTAAGCTAACTCGTTTGTTTCCCCTGCATTTGAAGCTATATCACTTATATCGCAAGTTCATGTGCTAAATAAAGTGTTTCGCTTTGACTTGAAGCTAAACCATCTACATCGCATTGATTTGCAGCTAAGTCATGTGTTTCGCATGGATTTGAAGCTAACTCGTTTGTTTCGTCTCCTTTTGAAGCTATATCACTCATAGCCCAAGTATCTGAAGCTAAATCATTTGTTTCGCATGGATTTGAAGCTAAGCCTTCTACTTCGTATCGATTTGAAGCTTAATGATATGTATCGCATGGGTTTCGAATCTACCCCGTTTGATTCGTCTCCATATGCAGCTAAATCAATTATATCCCAAGTGTTTGAAGCTATATCATTTATTTAGCATGGAATTGAAGCTAAACCTTTTACATGGCATTGATTTGAAGCTAAATCATATGTTTCGCTTGTATTTGAAGCTATACCTTCTACATCGCATTGAGTTGAAGCTAAATCATGTGTTTCGCATGGATTTGAAGCTAAGCTTTCTACGTCGCATTGGTGTGAGGCTAAATGATGTGTATCGCATGGATTTTGAAGCTAACTCGTTTGATTCGTCTGCATTTGAAGAAATATCACTTATATCCCAAGTGTTTGAAGCTAAATCATTTGTTTCGCTTGGATTTGAAGCTAAACCTTCTACATCGCATTGATTTTAAGATAAATCATGTGTATCGCACGGATTTTGTAGCTAACTCGTTTGTTTCGTCTGCATTTGAAGCTATATCACTTATATCCCTAGTGTTTGAAGCTAATCCTTCTACTTCGCATTGATTTGATGCTAAATCATGTGTTTCGCATGGAGTTGAAGGTAACTTGTTAGTATCGTCTGCATTTGAAGCTATATCACTTATTTCGCTAGTATCTAAAGCTAAATCATTTGTTTCGCATGGATTTGAAGCTAAACTTCCTGCATCGCATTGATTTGAAGCTAAATCATGTCTTTCGCTTGGATTGGAAGCTAACTCGTTTGTTTCGTCTGCATTTGAAGCTATGTCACTTATATCGCAAGTATTTGAAGCTAAATCATTTGTTTCGCATGGATTTGAAGCCAAACCTTCTACATCGCATTGATTTGAAGCTAAATAATGTGCTTCGCATGGATTTGAAGCTAACTCGTTTGTTTCGTCTGCATTTGAAGCTGTATCACTTATATCGCTAGTATCTGAAGCTAAATCATTTGTGTCTCTTGGATTTGAAGCTAATCCTTCTACATCGCATTGATTTGATGCTAAATCATGTGTTTCGCATGGAGTTGAAGCTAACTTGTTAGTCTCGTCTGCATTTGAAGCTATATCACTTATTTCGCTAGTATCTAAAGCTAAATCATTTGTTTCGCATGGAATTGAAGCTAACTGGTTTGTTTCGTCTGCATTTGAAGCTATATCACTTATATCGCAAGTATCTGATGCTAAATCATTTGTTTCGCATGGATTTGAAACTAACCCTTCTACATCGCATTGATTTGAAGCTAAATCATGTGTTTCGCTTGGATTTGAAGACAAACCTTCTACATCGCATTTATTTGAAGCTAAATCATGTGTTTCGCATGGATTTGAAGTTAATTCGTTCGTTGCGCACGCAGTTGAATCCAAATAATGTATATCACAAGTATTTGTAGCTAAACAATTTGTTTCGCATGGATTTGAAGCTAATCCTTCTACTTCGAATTGATTTGAAGCTTAATCATGTGTTTTGCATGGATTTGAAGCTAACTCGTTTGATTCGCCTGCAATTGAATCTATATCACTTATATCCTATGTTTGATGCTAAATCATTTGTTTCACATGGATTTGAAGCTAACCCTTCTACATCGCATTGATTTTAAGCTAAATCATTTGTTTCGCATGGATTTGATGCTAACCCTTCTACATCGCATTGATTTGAAGCTAAATAATGTGTTTCGCATGGATTTGGAGCTAACCCGTTTGTTTCGTCTGCATTTGAAGCTATGTCACTTATATCGCAAGTATTTGAAGCTAAATCATTTGTTTCGCATGGATTTGAAGCCAAACCTTCTACATCGCATTGATTTGAAGCTAAATAATGTGCTTCGCATGGATTTGAATCTAACTCGTTTGTTTCGTCTGCATTTGAAGCTGTATCACTTATATCGCTAGTATCTGAAGCTAAATCATTTGTGTCTCTTGGATTTGAAGCTAATCCTTCTACATCGCATTGATTTGATGCTAAATCATGTGTTTCGCATGGAGTTGAAGCTAACTTGTTAGTCTCGTCTGCATTTGAAGCTATATCACTTATTTCGCTAGTATCTAAAGCTAAATCATTTGTTTCGCTTGGATTTGAAGCTAACTCGTTTGTTTCGCCTGCATTTGAAGCTATATCAGTTACATCGCAAGTATCTGATGCTAAATCATTTTTCTCGCATGGATTTGAATCTAAGCCTTCTACTTCGCATTGATTTGAAGCTAAATCATGTGTATCGCATGGATTTGATGCTAACTCGTTTGTTTCCCCTGCATTTAAAGCTATATCAGTTATATCGAAAGTATCTGATGCTAAATCATTTGTTTCGCATGGATTTGAAGCTAAACATTCTACATCGCATTGATTTGAAGCTAAATCATGTGTTTTGCATGGATTTGAAGCTAACTCGTTTGTTTCGCCTCCAGTTGAATCTATATCACTTACATAGCAAGTATTTGAAGCCAAATCATTTGTTCCGCATGGATTTGAAGCTAAGCCTTCTACTTCGCATTGATTTGAAACTAAATCATGTGTATCGCATGGATTTGATGCTAACTCGTTTGTTTCCCCTGCATTTGAATCTATATCACTTACATCGCAAGTATTTAAAGCTAAATCATTTCTTTCGCATGGATTTGAAGCCAAACCTTCTACATCGCATTGATTTGAAGCTAAATCATGTGCTTCGCATGGATTTGAAGCTAAGCTTTCTACGTCGCATTGGTGTGAGGCTAAATGATGTGTATCGCATGGATTTTGAAGCTAACTCGTTTGATTCGTCTGCATTTGAAGAAATATCACTTATATCCCAAGTGTTTGAAGCTAAATCATTTGTTTCGCTTGGATTTGAAGCTAAACCTTCTACATCGCATTGATTTTAAGATAAATCATGTGTATCGCACGGATTTTGTAGCTAACTCGTTTGTTTCGTCTGCATTTGAAGCTATATCACTTATATCCCTAGTGTTTGAAGCTAATCCTTCTACTTCGCATTGATTTGATGCTAAATCATGTGTTTCGCATGGAGTTGAAGGTAACTTGTTAGTATCGTCTGCATTTGAAGCTATATCACTTATTTCGCTAGTATCTAAAGCTAAATCATTTGTTTCGCATGGATTTGAAGCTAAACTTCCTGCATCGCATTGATTTGAAGCTAAATCATGTCTTTCGCTTGGATTGGAAGCTAACTCGTTTGTTTCGTCTGCATTTGAAGCTATGTCACTTATATCGCAAGTATTTGAAGCTAAATCATTTGTTTCGCATGGATTTGAAGCCAAACCTTCTACATCGCATTGATTTGAAGCTAAATAATGTGCTTCGCATGGATTTGAAGCTAACTCGTTTATTTCGTCTGCATTTGAAGCTCTATCACTTATATCGCTAGTATCTGAAGCTAAATCATTTGTGTCTCTTGGATTTGAAGCTAATCCTTCTACATCGCATTGATTTGATGCTAAATCATGTGTTTCGCATGGAGTTGAAGCTAACTTGTTAGTCTCGTCTGCATTTGAAGCTATATCACTTATTTCGCTAGTATCTAAAGCTAAATCATTTGTTTCGCATGGATTTGAAGCTAACTCGTTTGTTTCGTGTGCATTTGAAGCTATATCACATATATCCCAAGTGTTTGAATCTTAATCATTTGTTTCGTATGGATTTGAAGCTAAACCATCTACATCGCATTAATTTTAACTAAATCATTTGTTTCGCATGGAATTGAAGCTAACTGGTTTGTTTCGTCTGCATTTGAAGCTATATCACTTATATCGCAAGTATCTGATGCTAAATCATTTGTTTCGCATGGATTTGAAACTAACCCTTCTACATCGCATTGATTTGAAGCTAAATCATGTGTTTCGCTTGGATTTGAAGACAAACCTTCTACATCGCATTTATTTGAAGCTAAATCATGTGTTTCGCATGGATTTGAAGTTAATTCGTTCGTTGCGCACGCAGTTGAATCCAAATAATGTATATCACAAGTATTTGTAGCTAAACAATTTGTTTCGCATGGATTTGAAGCTAATCCTTCTACTTCGAATTGATTTGAAGCTTAATCATGTGTTTTGCATGGATTTGAAGCTAACTCGTTTGATTCGCCTGCAATTGAATCTATATCACTTATATCGCAAGTATCTGATGCTAAATCATTTGTTTCGCATGGATTTGAAACTAACCCTTCTACATCGCATTGATTTGAAGCTAAATCATGTGTTTCGCTTGGATTTGAAGACAAACCTTCTACATCGCATTTATTTGAAGCTAAATCATGTGTTTCGCATGGATTTGAAGTTAATTCGTTCGTTGCGCACGCAGTTGAATCCAAATAATGTATATCACAAGTATTTGTAGCTAAACAATTTGTTTCGCATGGATTTGAAGCTAATCCTTCTACTTCGAATTGATTTGAAGCTTAATCATGTGTTTTGCATGGATTTGAAGCTAACTCGTTTGATTCGCCTGCAATTGAATCTATATCACTTATATCCTATGTTTGATGCTAAATCATTTGTTTCACATGGATTTGAAGCTAACCCTTCTACATCGCATTGATTTTAAGCTAAATCATTTGTTTCGCATGGATTTGATGCTAACCCTTCTACATCGCATTGAGTTGAAGATAAATCATGTGTTTCGCATGGATTTGAATCTAACTCGTTAGTTTCGCCTGCATTTGAAGCCTTATCACTTGTATCGCAAGTATCTAAACCTAAATCATTTGTGTCTCATGTATTTAAAGCTAAGCCTTCTACTTCGTATAGATTTTAAGCTAAATGATATGTATCGCATGGATTTTGAAGCTAACTCGTTTGATTCCTCTGCATTTGAAGCTATATCACTTATATCCCAAGTGTTTGAAGCTAAATCATTTGTTTCGCACGGATTTGAACTTAAACCTTTTACACGCATTCATTTGAAGCTAAATGATGTGATTCGCTTGGATTTTAAGCTAACTCGTTTGTTTCCCCTGCATTTGAAGCTATATCACTTATATCGCAAGTTCATGTGCTAAATAAAGTGTTTCGCTTTGACTTGAAGCTAAACCATCTACATCGCATTGATTTGCAGCTAAGTCATGTGTTTCGCATGGATTTGAAGCTAACTCGTTTGTTTCGTCTCCTTTTGAAGCTATATCACTCATAGCCCAAGTATCTGAAGCTAAATCATTTGTTTCGCATGGATTTGAAGCTAAGCCTTCTACTTCGTATCGATTTGAAGCTTAATGATATGTATCGCATGGGTTTCGAATCTACCCCGTTTGATTCGTCTCCATATGCAGCTAAATCAATTATATCCCAAGTGTTTGAAGCTATATCATTTATTTAGCATGGAATTGAAGCTAAACCTTTTACATGGCATTGATTTGAAGCTAAATCATATGTTTCGCTTGTATTTGAAGCTATACCTTCTACATCGCATTGAGTTGAAGCTAAATCATGTGTTTCGCATGGATTTGAAGCTAAGCTTTCTACGTCGCATTGGTGTGAGGCTAAATGATGTGTATCGCATGGATTTTGAAGCTAACTCGTTTGATTCGTCTGCATTTGAAGAAATATCACTTATATCCCAAGTGTTTGAAGCTAAATCATTTGTTTCGCTTGGATTTGAAGCTAAACCTTCTACATCGCATTGATTTTAAGATAAATCATGTGTATCGCACGGATTTTGTAGCTAACTCGTTTGTTTCGTCTGCATTTGAAGCTATATCACTTATATCCCTAGTGTTTGAAGCTAATCCTTCTACTTCGCATTGATTTGATGCTAAATCATGTGTTTCGCATGGAGTTGAAGGTAACTTGTTAGTATCGTCTGCATTTGAAGCTATATCACTTATTTCGCTAGTATCTAAAGCTAAATCATTTGTTTCGCATGGATTTGAAGCTAAACTTCCTGCATCGCATTGATTTGAAGCTAAATCATGTCTTTCGCTTGGATTGGAAGCTAACTCGTTTGTTTCGTCTGCATTTGAAGCTATGTCACTTATATCGCAAGTATTTGAAGCTAAATCATTTGTTTCGCATGGATTTGAAGCCAAACCTTCTACATCGCATTGATTTGAAGCTAAATAATGTGCTTCGCATGGATTTGAAGCTAACTCGTTTGTTTCGTCTGCATTTGAAGCTGTATCACTTATATCGCTAGTATCTGAAGCTAAATCATTTGTGTCTCTTGGATTTGAAGCTAATCCTTCTACATCGCATTGATTTGATGCTAAATCATGTGTTTCGCATGGAGTTGAAGCTAACTTGTTAGTCTCGTCTGCATTTGAAGCTATATCACTTATTTCGCTAGTATCTAAAGCTAAATCATTTGTTTCGCATGGAATTGAAGCTAACTGGTTTGTTTCGTCTGCATTTGAAGCTATATCACTTATATCGCAAGTATCTGATGCTAAATCATTTGTTTCGCATGGATTTGAAACTAACCCTTCTACATCGCATTGATTTGAAGCTAAATCATGTGTTTCGCTTGGATTTGAAGACAAACCTTCTACATCGCATTTATTTGAAGCTAAATCATGTGTTTCGCATGGATTTGAAGTTAATTCGTTCGTTGCGCACGCAGTTGAATCCAAATAATGTATATCACAAGTATTTGTAGCTAAACAATTTGTTTCGCATGGATTTGAAGCTAATCCTTCTACTTCGAATTGATTTGAAGCTTAATCATGTGTTTTGCATGGATTTGAAGCTAACTCGTTTGATTCGCCTGCAATTGAATCTATATCACTTATATCCTATGTTTGATGCTAAATCATTTGTTTCACATGGATTTGAAGCTAACCCTTCTACATCGCATTGATTTTAAGCTAAATCATTTGTTTCGCATGGATTTGATGCTAACCCTTCTACATCGCATTGATTTGAAGCTAAATAATGTGTTTCGCATGGATTTGGAGCTAACCCGTTTGTTTCGTCTGCATTTGAAGCTATGTCACTTATATCGCAAGTATTTGAAGCTAAATCATTTGTTTCGCATGGATTTGAAGCCAAACCTTCTACATCGCATTGATTTGAAGCTAAATAATGTGCTTCGCATGGATTTGAATCTAACTCGTTTGTTTCGTCTGCATTTGAAGCTGTATCACTTATATCGCTAGTATCTGAAGCTAAATCATTTGTGTCTCTTGGATTTGAAGCTAATCCTTCTACATCGCATTGATTTGATGCTAAATCATGTGTTTCGCATGGAGTTGAAGCTAACTTGTTAGTCTCGTCTGCATTTGAAGCTATATCACTTATTTCGCTAGTATCTAAAGCTAAATCATTTGTTTCGCTTGGATTTGAAGCTAACTCGTTTGTTTCGCCTGCATTTGAAGCTATATCAGTTACATCGCAAGTATCTGATGCTAAATCATTTTTCTCGCATGGATTTGAATCTAAGCCTTCTACTTCGCATTGATTTGAAGCTAAATCATGTGTATCGCATGGATTTGATGCTAACTCGTTTGTTTCCCCTGCATTTAAAGCTATATCAGTTATATCGAAAGTATCTGATGCTAAATCATTTGTTTCGCATGGATTTGAAGCTAAACATTCTACATCGCATTGATTTGAAGCTAAATCATGTGTTTTGCATGGATTTGAAGCTAACTCGTTTGTTTCGCCTCCAGTTGAATCTATATCACTTACATAGCAAGTATTTGAAGCCAAATCATTTGTTCCGCATGGATTTGAAGCTAAGCCTTCTACTTCGCATTGATTTGAAACTAAATCATGTGTATCGCATGGATTTGATGCTAACTCGTTTGTTTCCCCTGCATTTGAATCTATATCACTTACATCGCAAGTATTTAAAGCTAAATCATTTCTTTCGCATGGATTTGAAGCCAAACCTTCTACATCGCATTGATTTGAAGCTAAATCATGTGCTTCGCATGGATTTGAAGCTAAGCTTTCTACGTCGCATTGGTGTGAGGCTAAATGATGTGTATCGCATGGATTTTGAAGCTAACTCGTTTGATTCGTCTGCATTTGAAGAAATATCACTTATATCCCAAGTGTTTGAAGCTAAATCATTTGTTTCGCTTGGATTTGAAGCTAAACCTTCTACATCGCATTGATTTTAAGATAAATCATGTGTATCGCACGGATTTTGTAGCTAACTCGTTTGTTTCGTCTGCATTTGAAGCTATATCACTTATATCCCTAGTGTTTGAAGCTAATCCTTCTACTTCGCATTGATTTGATGCTAAATCATGTGTTTCGCATGGAGTTGAAGGTAACTTGTTAGTATCGTCTGCATTTGAAGCTATATCACTTATTTCGCTAGTATCTAAAGCTAAATCATTTGTTTCGCATGGATTTGAAGCTAAACTTCCTGCATCGCATTGATTTGAAGCTAAATCATGTCTTTCGCTTGGATTGGAAGCTAACTCGTTTGTTTCGTCTGCATTTGAAGCTATGTCACTTATATCGCAAGTATTTGAAGCTAAATCATTTGTTTCGCATGGATTTGAAGCCAAACCTTCTACATCGCATTGATTTGAAGCTAAATAATGTGCTTCGCATGGATTTGAAGCTAACTCGTTTATTTCGTCTGCATTTGAAGCTCTATCACTTATATCGCTAGTATCTGAAGCTAAATCATTTGTGTCTCTTGGATTTGAAGCTAATCCTTCTACATCGCATTGATTTGATGCTAAATCATGTGTTTCGCATGGAGTTGAAGCTAACTTGTTAGTCTCGTCTGCATTTGAAGCTATATCACTTATTTCGCTAGTATCTAAAGCTAAATCATTTGTTTCGCATGGATTTGAAGCTAACTCGTTTGTTTCGTGTGCATTTGAAGCTATATCACATATATCCCAAGTGTTTGAATCTTAATCATTTGTTTCGTATGGATTTGAAGCTAAACCATCTACATCGCATTAATTTTAACTAAATCATTTGTTTCGCATGGAATTGAAGCTAACTGGTTTGTTTCGTCTGCATTTGAAGCTATATCACTTATATCGCAAGTATCTGATGCTAAATCATTTGTTTCGCATGGATTTGAAACTAACCCTTCTACATCGCATTGATTTGAAGCTAAATCATGTGTTTCGCTTGGATTTGAAGACAAACCTTCTACATCGCATTTATTTGAAGCTAAATCATGTGTTTCGCATGGATTTGAAGTTAATTCGTTCGTTGCGCACGCAGTTGAATCCAAATAATGTATATCACAAGTATTTGTAGCTAAACAATTTGTTTCGCATGGATTTGAAGCTAATCCTTCTACTTCGAATTGATTTGAAGCTTAATCATGTGTTTTGCATGGATTTGAAGCTAACTCGTTTGATTCGCCTGCAATTGAATCTATATCACTTATATCGCAAGTATCTGATGCTAAATCATTTGTTTCGCATGGATTTGAAACTAACCCTTCTACATCGCATTGATTTGAAGCTAAATCATGTGTTTCGCTTGGATTTGAAGACAAACCTTCTACATCGCATTTATTTGAAGCTAAATCATGTGTTTCGCATGGATTTGAAGTTAATTCGTTCGTTGCGCACGCAGTTGAATCCAAATAATGTATATCACAAGTATTTGTAGCTAAACAATTTGTTTCGCATGGATTTGAAGCTAATCCTTCTACTTCGAATTGATTTGAAGCTTAATCATGTGTTTTGCATGGATTTGAAGCTAACTCGTTTGATTCGCCTGCAATTGAATCTATATCACTTATATCCTATGTTTGATGCTAAATCATTTGTTTCACATGGATTTGAAGCTAACCCTTCTACATCGCATTGATTTTAAGCTAAATCATTTGTTTCGCATGGATTTGATGCTAACCCTTCTACATCGCATTGAGTTGAAGATAAATCATGTGTTTCGCATGGATTTGAATCTAACTCGTTAGTTTCGCCTGCATTTGAAGCCTTATCACTTGTATCGCAAGTATCTAAACCTAAATCATTTGTGTCTCATGTATTTAAAGCTAAGCCTTCTACTTCGTATAGATTTTAAGCTAAATGATATGTATCGCATGGATTTTGAAGCTAACTCGTTTGATTCCTCTGCATTTGAAGCTATATCACTTATATCCCAAGTGTTTGAAGCTAAATCATTTGTTTCGCACGGATTTGAACTTAAACCTTTTACACGCATTCATTTGAAGCTAAATGATGTGATTCGCTTGGATTTTAAGCTAACTCGTTTGTTTCCCCTGCATTTGAAGCTATATCACTTATATCGCAAGTTCATGTGCTAAATAAAGTGTTTCGCTTTGACTTGAAGCTAAACCATCTACATCGCATTGATTTGCAGCTAAGTCATGTGTTTCGCATGGATTTGAAGCTAACTCGTTTGTTTCGTCTCCTTTTGAAGCTATATCACTCATAGCCCAAGTATCTGAAGCTAAATCATTTGTTTCGCATGGATTTGAAGCTAAGCCTTCTACTTCGTATCGATTTGAAGCTTAATGATATGTATCGCATGGGTTTCGAATCTACCCCGTTTGATTCGTCTCCATATGCAGCTAAATCAATTATATCCCAAGTGTTTGAAGCTATATCATTTATTTAGCATGGAATTGAAGCTAAACCTTTTACATGGCATTGATTTGAAGCTAAATCATATGTTTCGCTTGTATTTGAAGCTATACCTTCTACATCGCATTGAGTTGAAGCTAAATCATGTGTTTCGCATGGATTTGAAGCTAAGCTTTCTACGTCGCATTGGTGTGAGGCTAAATGATGTGTATCGCATGGATTTTGAAGCTAACTCGTTTGATTCGTCTGCATTGGAAGAAATATCACTTATATCCCAAGTGTTTGAAGCTAAATCATTTGTTTCGCTTGGATTTGAAGCTAAACCTTCTACATCGCATTGATTTTAAGATAAATCATGTGTATCGCACGGATTTTGTAGCTAACTCGTTTGTTTCGTCTGCATTTGAAGCTATATCACTTATATCCCTAGTGTTTGAAGCTAATCCTTCTACTTCGCATTGATTTGATGCTAAATCATGTGTTTCGCATGGAGTTGAAGGTAACTTGTTAGTATCGTCTGCATTTGAAGCTATATCACTTATTTCGCTAGTATCTAAAGCTAAATCATTTGTTTCGCATGGATTTGAAGCTAAACTTCCTGCATCGCATTGATTTGAAGCTAAATCATGTCTTTCGCTTGGATTGGAAGCTAACTCGTTTGTTTCGTCTGCATTTGAAGCTATGTCACTTATATCGCAAGTATTTGAAGCTAAATCATTTGTTTCGCATGGATTTGAAGCCAAACCTTCTACATCGCATTGATTTGAAGCTAAATAATGTGCTTCGCATGGATTTGAAGCTAACTCGTTTGTTTCGTCTGCATTTGAAGCTGTATCACTTATATCGCTAGTATCTGAAGCTAAATCATTTGTGTCTCTTGGATTTGAAGCTAATCCTTCTACATCGCATTGATTTGATGCTAAATCATGTGTTTCGCATGGAGTTGAAGCTAACTTGTTAGTCTCGTCTGCATTTGAAGCTATATCACTTATTTCGCTAGTATCTAAAGCTAAATCATTTGTTTCGCATGGAATTGAAGCTAACTGGTTTGTTTCGTCTGCATTTGAAGCTATATCACTTATATCGCAAGTATCTGATGCTAAATCATTTGTTTCGCATGGATTTGAAACTAACCCTTCTACATCGCATTGATTTGAAGCTAAATCATGTGTTTCGCTTGGATTTGAAGACAAACCTTCTACATCGCATTTATTTGAAGCTAAATCATGTGTTTCGCATGGATTTGAAGTTAATTCGTTCGTTGCGCACGCAGTTGAATCCAAATAATGTATATCACAAGTATTTGTAGCTAAACAATTTGTTTCGCATGGATTTGAAGCTAATCCTTCTACTTCGAATTGATTTGAAGCTTAATCATGTGTTTTGCATGGATTTGAAGCTAACTCGTTTGATTCGCCTGCAATTGAATCTATATCACTTATATCCTATGTTTGATGCTAAATCATTTGTTTCACATGGATTTGAAGCTAACCCTTCTACATCGCATTGATTTTAAGCTAAATCATTTGTTTCGCATGGATTTGATGCTAACCCTTCTACATCGCATTGAGTTGAAGATAAATCATGTGTTTCGCATGGATTTGAATCTAACTCGTTAGTTTCGCCTGCATTTGAAGCCTTATCACTTGTATCGCAAGTATCTAAACCTAAATCATTTGTGTCTGATGTATTTAAAGCTAAGCCTTCTACTTCGTATAGATTTTAAGCTAAATGATATGTATCGCATGGATTTTGAAGCTAACTCGTTTGATTCCTCTGCATTTGAAGCTATATCACTTATATCCCAAGTGTTTGAAGCTAAATCATTTGTTTCGCACGGATTTGAACTTAAACCTTTTACACGCATTCATTTGAAGCTAAATGATGTGATTCGCTTGGATTTTAAGCTAACTCGTTTGTTTCCCCTGCATTTGAAGCTATATCACTTATATTGCAAGTTCATGTGCTAAATCAAGTGTTTCGCTTTGACTTGAAGCTAAACCATCTACATCGCATTGATTTGCAGCTAAGTCATGTGTTTCGCATGGATTTGAAGCTAGCTCGTTTGTTTCGTCTCCTTTTGAAGCTATATCACTCATAGCCCAAGTATCTGAAGCTAAATCATTTGTTTCGCATGGATTTGAAGCTAAGCCTTCTACTTCGTATCGATTTGAAGCTTAATGATATGTATCGCATGGGTTTCGAATCTACCCCGTTTGATTCGTCTCCATATGCAGCTAAATCAATTATATCCCAAGTGTTTGAAGCTATATCATTTATTTAGCATGGAATTGAAGCTAAACCTTTTACATGGCATTGATTTGAAGCTAAATCATATGTTTCGCTTGTATTTGAAGCTATACCTTCTACATCGCATTGAGTTGAAGCTAAATCATGTGTTTCGCATGGATTTGAATCTAACTCGTTTGTTTCGCCTGCATTTGAAGCCTTATCACTTACATCGCAAGTATCTTAACCTAAATCATTTGTGTCGCATGGATTTAAAGCTAAGCATTCTACTTCGTATAGATTTTAAGCTAAATGATATGTATCGCATGGATTTTGAAACTAACTCGTTTGATTCCTCTGCATTTGAAGCTATATCACTTATATCCCAACTGTTTGAAGCTAAAACATTCGATTCGCATGGATTTGATGCTAAACCTTCTACATCGCATTGATTTGCAGCTAAATCATGTGATTCGCTTGGATTTGAAGCTAACTCGTTTGTTTCCCCTGCATTTGAAGCTGTATCACTTATATCCCAAGTGTTTGAAGCTAAATCATTTGTTTCGCATGGATTCGAATCTAACTCGTTCGTTTCGTCTGTATTTGATGCTATATCACTTATATCGCAAGTATCTCAAGCTAAATCATTGGTTTCGCATGGATTTGAAGCTAGACCTTCTACATCGCATTGATTTGCTGCTAAATCATGTGTTTCGCATGGAGTTGAAGCTAAACCTTCTACATCGCATTGATTCGAATCTAAATCATTTGTTTAGCATGGACTTGAAGCTAAACTTTCCACACAGCATTGATTTGAGGCTTAAACATGTGTTTTGCATGTATTTGAAGCTAACTCGTTTGTTTCCGCTGCATTTGAAGCTATATCACTTATATCACAAGTATCTGATGCTAAATCATTTGCTTCGCTTCGATTTGATGCTATACCATCTACCTCGCATTGATTTGAAGCTAAATCATATGTATCGCATGGATTTTTAAACTAACTCGTTTGGTTCGTCTGCATTTGAAGCTAAACCTTCCACATAGCATTGATTTGAAGTTTAAACATGTGTCTTGCTTGGATTTGAAGCTAACTCGTTTGTTTCCCCAACCATTGAAGCTATATCACTTATATCCCAACTGTTTGAAGCTAAATCATTTGTTTCGCATGGATTTCAAGCTAAACCTAATACATCGTATTGATATGAAGCTAAATCATGTGTTTCGCTTGGATTTGAAGCTAAACCTTCCACATCGCACTGATTTGAAGCTAAATCATGTGTTTCGCTTGGATTGGAAGCTATCTCGTTTGTTTCGTCTGCATTTGAAGCTATATCACTTATATCACAACTGTTTGCAGCTCAATCATTTGCTTCGCATGGATTGGAAGCTAATCCTTCTACATCGCATTAATTGAAGCTAAACCATGTGTTTCGCATGGATTTGAAGCTAACTCGTTTGTATCCCCTGAATTTGAAACTATAACCCTTATGTCGCAAGTATCATATTCTAAATCATTTGTGTCGCATGGATTTAAAGCTAAAGCTTCTACTTTGGCATTGATTTGAAGCGGACTCGTTTGTTTCGTTCTCATCTGAAGCTATATCACTTATATCCCAAATGTTTGAAGCTAAATCATTTGTTTCGCATGGAATTGAAGCTAACTGGTTTGTTTCGTCTGCATTTGAAGATATATCACTTATATCGCATGTATCTGAACCTAAATCATTTGTTTCTTATGGATTTGAAGCTAAGCCTTCTACCTCGCATTGATTTGAAGCAAAATCATATGTATCGCATGGATTTTTAAACTAACTCGTTTGGTTCGTCTGCATTTGAAGCTATATGACTTATATCCCAAGTGTTTGAAGGTAAATCATTTGTTTCGCATGGATCTAAACCTTCTACATCGCTTGGATTTGCAGCTAAATCATGTGTTTCGCATGGATTTGAAGCTAACTCGTTTGTTACCCCTGCATTTGTAGCTATCTCACTTATATCGCAAGTATCTGATGCTAAATCATTTTTTTCGCATGGATTTGAACCTAAACCTTCTACATCGCATTGATATGAAGATAGAAACACATGAATTAGTTTCAAATTAATGCGATGTAGAAGGTTTAGCATCAAAACCATGCGAAACAAATGATTTAGATTCAGATACTTGCAATATAAGTGATACAGCTACAAATGCAGGCAAAACGGACGAGTTAGCTTCAAATCCATGCGAAACACATTATTTATCTTCAAATCAATGCGATGTAGAAGGTTTAGCTTCAAATCCATGCGGAACAAATGATTTAGCTTCAAACACTTGTGATATAAGTGATATGGCTGCAAATGTAGGCGAAACGAACGAGTTAGCTTCAAATCCATGCGAAACAAATGATTTAGCTTTAAATCCATGCGAAACACATGATTTAGCTTTAAATCCATGCGAAGTAGAAGGCTTAGCTTCAAATCCATGCGAAACAAATGATTTAGGTTCAGATACTTGCGATATATTGATATAGCTTCAAATGCAGGCGAAACTAACGAGTTAGATTTAAATCCATGCGAAACACATGATTTAGCTGCAAATCAATGCGATGTAGAAGGTTTAGCTTCAAATCCATGCGAAACAAATGATTGAGCATCAGATACTTGCGTTGTAAGTAATATAGCTTCAAATGCAGGGGAAACAAACGAGTTAGCTTCAAATCCAAGCGAAACACATGATTTAGCTTCAAATCAATGCGATGTAGAAGGTTTAGACTCAAATACAAGCGAAACACATGGTTTAGCTTCAAATCAATGCAATGTAGAAGGTTTAGCTTCAAATCCAAGCGAAATACATGATTTAGCTTCAAATCAATGCGATGTAGTAGGTTTAGCTTCAAATGCATGCGACACAACTGATTTAGCATCAGATACATGCGATATAAGCGAGATAGCTTCAAATGCAGGACAAACAAACGAGTTAGCTTCAAATCCATGCGAAAAAGATGATTTAGCTTCAAATAAATGCGATGTAGAAGGTTTAGCTTCAAATCCAAGCGAAACACATGATTTAGCTTCAAACACTTGGGGTATAAGTAATATAGCTGCAAATGCAGACGAATCAAACGGGGTAGGTTCAAAATCCATGCGATACATATCATTTAGCTTCAAATCGATACGAAGTAGAAGGCTTAGCTTCAAATCCATGCGAAACAAATGATTGAGCATCAGATACTTGCGTTGTAAGTGATATAGCTTCAAATGCAGGGGAAACAAACGAGTTAGCTTCAAATCCAAGCGAAACACATGAGTTATCTTCAAATCAATGCGATGTAGATGGTTTAGCATCAAATCCAAGCGAGACACATGATTTAGCTTCAAATCAATGCAATGTAGAAGGTTTAGCTTCAAATCCAGGCGAAACAAATGATTTACCTCCAAACACTTGGGATATGAGTGATATAGCTTCAAATGCAAGCGGAACAAACGAGTTAGCTTCAAATCCATGCGAAACACATGATTTAGCTGCAAATCAATGCGATGTTGAAGGTTTAGCTTCAAATCCATGCGAAACAAATGATTTAACTCCAAACACTTGGGGTATAAGTAATATATCTGCAAATGCAGACGAATCAAACGGGGTAGGTTCAAAATCCATGCGATACATATCATTTAGCTTCAAATCGATACGAAGTAGAAGGCTTAGCTTCAAATCCATGCGAAACAAATGATTTAGGTTCAGATACTTGCGATATATTGATATAGCTTCAAATGCAGGCGCAACTAACGAGTTAGTTTTAAATCCATGCGAAACACATGATTTAGCTGCAAATCAATGCGATGTAGAAGGTTTAGCTTCAAATCCATGCGAAACAAATGATTGAGCATCAGATACTTGAGTTATAAGTAATATAGCTTCAAATGCAGGGGAAACAAACGAGTTAGCTTCAAATCCAAGCGAAACACATGATTTAGCTTCAAATCAATGCGATGTAGAAGGTTTAGCCTCAAATCCAAGCGAATCACATGATTTAGCTTCAAATCAATGCAATGTAGAAGGTTTAGCTTCAAATCCAAGCGAAACACATGATTTAGCTTCAAATCAATGCGATGTAGTAGGTTTAGCTTCAAATCCATGCGACACAACTGATTTAGCATCAGATACATGCGATACAAGCGAGATAGCTTCAAATGCAGGGCAAACAAACGAGTTAGCTTCAAATCCATGCGAAAAAGATGATTTAGCTTCAAATAAATGCGATGTAGAAGGTTTAGCTTCAAATCCAGGCGAAACAAATGATTTACCTCCAAACACTTGGGGTATAAGTAATATAGCTGCAAATGCAGACGAATCAAACGGGGTAGGTTCAAAATCCATGCGATACATATCATTTAGCTTCAAATCGATACGAAGTAGAAGGCTTAGCTTCAAATCCATGCGAAACAAATGATTGAGCATCAGATACTTGCGTTGTAAGTGATATAGCTTCAAATGCAGGGGAAACAAACGAGTTAGCTTCAAATCCATGCGAAACACATGATTTAGCTGCAAATCAATGCGATGTAGAAGGTTTAGCTTCAAATCCATGCGAAACAAATGATTGAGCATCAGATTCTTGCGTTATAAGTGATATAGCTTCAAATGCAGGGGAAACAAACGAGTTAGCTTCAAATCCAAGCGAAACACATGATTTAGCTTCAAATCAATGCGATGTAGAAGGTTTAGCTTCAAATCCATGCGAAACAAATGATTTAGCTTCAAACACTTGCGTTATAAGTAATATAGCTTCAAATGCAGGGGAAACAAACGAGTTAGCTTCAAATCCAAGCGAAACACATGATTTAGCTTCAAATCAATGCAATGTAGAAGGTTTAGCCTCAAATCCAAGCGAAACACATGATTTAGCTTCAAATCAATGCAATGTAGAAGGTTTAGCTTCAAATCCAAGCGAAACATATGATTTAGCTTCAAATCAATGCGATGTAGTAGGTTTAGCTTCAAATCCATGCGACACAACTGATTTAGCATCAGATACATGCGATATAAGCGAGATAGCTTCAAATGCAGGACAAACAAACGAGTTAGCTGCAAATCCATGCGAAACAAATGATTGAGCATCAGATTCTTGCGTTATAAGTGATATAGCTTCAAATGCAGACGAAACAAACGAGTTAGCTTCAAATCCAAGCGAAACACATGATTTAGCTTCAAATCAATGCGATGTAGAAGGTTTAGCTTCAAATCCATGCGAAACAAATGATTTAGCTTCAAACACTTGGGATATAAGTGATATAGCTGCAAATGCAGACGAATCAAACGGGGTAGGTTCAAAATCCATTCGATACATATCATTTAGCTTCAAATCGATACGAAGTAGAAGGCTTAGCTTCAAATCGATGCGAAACAAATGATTTAGGTTCAGATACTTGCGTTATAAGTGATATAGCTTCAAATGCAGGGGAAACAAACGAGTTAGCTTCAAATCCATGCAAAACACGTGATTAAGCTTGAAACCAATACTATGTAGAAGGTATACATTCAAATCCAAGCGAAACACATGATTTAGCTTCAAATCAATGCGATGTAGAAGGTTTAGATTCAAATCCATGCGAAACAAATGATTTAGCTTCAAACACTTGGGATATAAGTGATATAGCTGCAAATGCAGACGAATCAAACGTGGTAGGTTCAAAATCCATGCGATACATATCATTTAGCTTCAAATCGATACGAAGTAGCAGGCTTAGCTTCAAATCCATGCGAAACAAATGATTTAGCTTCAGATACTTGCGATATAAGTGATATAGATTCAAATGCAGGCGAAACTAACGAGTTAGATTCAAATCCTTGCGAAACACATGATTTAGCTGCAAATCAATGCGATGTTGAAGGTTTAGCATCAAATCCATCCGAAACAAATGATTTATGTTTAGATACTTGCGATATAAGCGAGATAGCTTCAAATGCAGGACAAACAAACGAGTTAGCTTCTAATCCATGCGAAAAAGATGATTTAGCTTCAAATCAATGCGATGTAGAAGGTTTAGCCTCAAATCCAAGCGAAACACATGATTTAGCTTCAAATCAATGCAATGTAGAAGGTTTAGCTTCAAATCCAAGCGAAACACATGATTTAGCTTCAAATCAATGCGATGTAGTAGGTTTAGATTCAAATCCATGCGACACAACTGATTTAGCATCAGATACATGCGATATAAGCGAGATAGCTTCAAATGCAGGACAAACAAACGAGTTAGCTTCAAATCCATGCGAAAAACATGATTTAGCTTCAAATAAATGCGATGTAGAAGGTTTAGCTTCAAATCCAAGCGAAACACATGATTTAGCTTCAAACACTTGTGGTATAAGTAATATAGCTGTAAATGCAGACGAATCAAACGGGGTAGGTTCAAAATCCATGCGATACATATCATTTAGCTTCAAATCGATACGAAGTAGAAGGCTTAGCTTCAAATCCATGCGAAACAAATGATTGAGCATCAGATACTTGCGTTGTAAGTGATATAGCTTCAAATGCAGGGGAAACAAACGAGTTAGCTTCAAATCCATGCAAAACACATGATTAAGCTTGAAACCAATACTATGTAGAAGGTATACCTTCAAAACCAAGCGAAACACATGATTTAGCTTCAAATCAATGCGATGTAGGAGGTTTAGCTTCAAATCCAAGCGAAACACATGATTTAGCTTCAAACACTTGGGGTATAAGTAATATAGCTGCAAATGCAGACGAATCAAACGCGGTAGGTTCAAAATCCATGCGATACATATCATTTAGCTTCAAATCGATACGAAGTATAAGCCTTAGCTTCTAATCCATGCGAAACACATGATTTAGGTTCAGGTACTTGCGATATAAGTGATGTAGCTTCAAATGCAGGAGAAACAAACGAGTTTGCTTCAAATCAGTGCGAAACAAAAGGTGTAGATTCAGATACTTGTCATAAACATGATTTAGCTTCAACTGCATGCGAAACAAACGAGTTAGCTTCAAATCCATGAGAAACACATGATTTGGGCTTCAAATCAATGGGAAGTAGAAGCCTTAGCTTCAAATACATGCGGAACAAATGATTTAGGTTCAGATACTTGCGATTTAAGTGATATAGCTTCAAATGGAGGAGTAATAAACGAGTTAGCTCCATATCCAGGCGAAACACATGATTTAGCTGCAAATCAATGCGATGTAGAAGGTTTAGCTTCAAATCCATGCGACACAAGTGATTTAGCTTCAAATAATTGCGATATAAGTGATATAGCTTCAAATGCAGACGAAACAAACGAGTTAGCTTCAAATCCAAGCGAAACACATGATTTAGGTTCAAATCTATGCGGTGTAGAAGGTTTAGCTACAAATCCAAGCGAAACACATGATTTAGCTTGAAATGCATGCGAAAGACAACTTTTAAGTTCAAATTCAAGCGAAACACATGTCTTAGATTCAAATTAAGGGAAACAAATCGTTTAGATTCAGATTCTTGTGACATATATTATTTAGCATCAACTGCATGCGAAACAAACGAGTTAGTTTCAAATACATGCAAAACACAAGATTAAGCTTCAAATGCATGCGACGGACAAGATAGAGGTTCAAATTCATGCGAAACACATGGCTTAGATTCAAATTCATGCGAAACAAATGGTTTAGCTTCAGATACTTCTGATATATATGATTTAGCATCTACTGCATGCGAAACAAACGAGTTAGCTTCAAATACATGCGAAACACATGATTTAGCCTCAAATCAATACGATGTAGAAGGTTTAGCTTCAAATCCATGCGCAACACATGAATTAGGTGCAAATCAATGCGATGTAGAAGGTTTAGCTTCAAATTAATGCGATGTAGAAGGTTTAGCTTCAAATCCATGCGCAACACATGAATTAGCTGCAAATTAATGCGATGTAGAATGTTTAGCTTCAAATCCATGCGAAACAAATGATATAGCTTCAGGTACATGCGTTATAAGTGATATAGCATCAAATGCAGGCGAAACAAACGTGTTAGCTTCAAATCCATGCAAAACACATGATTAAGAGTCAAATGCATGCAACGGACAAGATTTAGGTTCAAATTCATGCGAAACACATGGTTTAGCTTCAAATCCAAGCGAAACACATGATTTAGCTTCAAATCAATGCGATGTAGAAGGTTTTGCTTCAAATCCAAGCGAAACAAATGATTTAGCTTCAAACACTTAGGATATAAGTGATATAGCATCAAATGCAGGCGAAATGAACGAGTTGGCTTCAAATTCATGCGAAACACATGATTTAGCTGCAAATCAATGCGATGTAGAAAGCTTAGCTTCAAATCCATGCGAAGCAAACGATTTAGCAGCAGATACTTGCGATATGACTGATATGGCTTCAAATGCAGGGGAAACAAAGGAGTTAGCATCAAATCCATGCAAAACACATGATTTAGCTTCAAATCAATGCGATGTAGAAGGTTAGCTTCTAATCCAAGCGAAACACATGATTTAGATTCAAATTTATGCGGTGTAGAAGATTTAGCTTCAAATCCATGCGAAACAAATGATTTAGGTTCAAATCTATGCGGTGTAGAATGTTTAGCTTCAAATCCATGCGAAACAAATGATTGAGCTTCAAATCAATGCGATGTAGCAGGTTTTGCTTCAAATCCAAGCGAAACATATGATTTAGCTTCAAACACTTAGGATATAAGTGATATAGCATCAAATGCAGGCGAAACGAACGAGTTAGCTTCAAATCCAAGCGAAACACATGATCTATATTCAAATCAATGCGATGTAGAAGGTATAGCTTCAAATCCATGCGAAAACAATGATTTTGCTTCAGATACTTGCGATATAAGAGGCATAGCTTCAAATGCAGACGAAACAAACGAGTTAGCTGCAAATCCAAGCGAAACACATGATTGAGCTTCAAATGCATGCGACGGACAAGATTTAGGTTCAAATTCATGCGAAACACATGGCTTAGATTCAAATTCATGCGAAACAAATGGTTTAGCTTCAGATACTTGTTATATATATGATTTAGCATCAACTGCATGCGAAACAAACGAGTCAGCTTCAAAACCAATCGAAACACATGATTTAGATTCAAATCAATGCGATGTAGAAGGTTTAGCTTCAAATCCAAGCGAAACACATGATTTCGCCTCAAATCATTGCGATGTAGAAGGTTTAGCTTCAAATCCATGCGAAACAAACGAATTAGCTTCAAACACTTCGGATATAAGTGAGATAGCAACAAATTCAGGCGAAACTAACGAGTTAGATTCAAATCCGTGCGAAACACATGATCTAGATTCAAATCAATGCGATGTAGAAGGTTTAGCTTCAAATCCATGCGACACAAGGGATTTAGCTTCAAATAATTGCGATATAAGTGATATAGCTTCAACTGCATGCGAAACAAACGAGTTAGTTTCAAATTCATGCGAAACACATGATTTAGCTTCAAATCAATCCGAAGTAGAAGGCTTAGCATCAAATCCATGCGAAGCAAATGGTTCAGCTTCAAATATTTGTGATATACATGATTTAGCTTCAACTGCATGCGAAACAATCGAGTTAGCATCAAATCCACGCGAATCACATGATTTAGCTTCAAATTAATGCGAAGTAGAAGGCTTAGCATCAAGTCCAAACGAATCAAATGGTTTAGCTTCACTTAATAGATAGGTATTGTATACATGTATACAATACTAGTATACATGTATATCGCAAGTATTGTAACTAATTCATCGATTTGAAGCTAACTCGTTTGTTTCCCCTGCATTTGAAGCTATATTACTAATATCGCACTTATCTGAATCTAAATCATGTGATTCGTTTGGATTTGAAGCTTACCCTCCACCTTCGCAATTGATTTGAAGCTAAATCGTGTGTTTCGCATGGATTTGAAGCTAACTCGTTTGATTCGTCTGCATTTGAAGCTATATCACTTATATCGCAAGTATCTGAAGCTAAATCATTTGTTTCGCATGAATTTGAAGCTAAACCTTCTACTTTTGCATTGATTTGAAGCTGACTCGTTTGTTTAGTCCGCATTTGAAGCTATATCACTTATATCCCAACTGTTTGAAGCTAAATCATTTGTTTCGCATGGATTTGAAGCTAACTCGTTCGTTCCGCCTGCTATTGAAGTTGTATCACTTATATTGCAAGTATATAAAGCTAAATCATTTGTTTTGCATGGATTTGAAGCTAAACCTTCTACGTAGCATTGATTTGAAGCTTAATCATGTGTTTTGCATGGATTTGAAGCTAACTCGTTTGGTTCCTCTGCATTTGAAGCTATATGACTTCTATCCCAAGTGTTTGCAGCTAAATCATTTGTTTCGCATGGAATTGAAGCTAACTTGATTGTTTCGTCTGCATTTGAAGCTATGCCACTTATATCGCAAGTATCTGAAGCTGAATGATTGGTTTCGCATGCATTTGAAGCTAAACCTTCTACACAGCATTGATTCGAAGCTAAATCATATGATTCGCATAGATTTGAAGCTAACTCATTTGTTTCGTCTGTATTTGAAGATATATCACTTATATCGCAAGTATCTGATGCTAAATCATTTGCTTCGATCCGATTTGAAGCTATACCAGCTACATCGCATTAATTTTAACTAAATCATTTGTTTCGCATGGAATTGAAGCTAACTGGTTTGTTCCGTCTGCATTTGAAGCTATGCCACTTATAACGCAAGTATCTGAAGCTGAATGATTGGTTTCGCATGGATTTGAAGCTAGACCATCTACATCGCATTGATTCGAAGCTAAATCATTTGCTTCGCTTAGATTTGAAGCTAACTCGTTTGTTTCTCCTGCATTTGAAGCAATATCGCTTATATCGCAAGTATCTGAACCTAAATCATTTGTTTCGGATGGATTTGAAGCTAAACCATCTACATCGCATTGATTTGAAGCTAAATCTTGTGTATCGCATGGATTTGAAGCTAACTCGTTTGTTTCGCCTGCATTTGAAGATATATCACGTATATCGCAAGTATCTGAACCTAAATCATTTGTTTCTTATGGATTTGAAACTAAGCCTTCTACCTCCCATTGATTTGAAGCGAAATCATGTGTATCGCATGGATTTTTAAACTAACTCGTTTGGTTCGTCTGCATTTGAAGCTATATGAATATATCCCAAGTGTTTGAAGCTAAATCATTTGTTTCGCATGAGTTTGATGCTAATCCTTCTTCTTCGAATTGATTTGAAGCTAAATCATGTATTTTGCATGGATTTGAAGCTAACTCGTTTGTTTCCCCTGCATTTGAAGCTATATCACTTATATCGATTAGTATCTGAAGCTAAATCATTGGTTTCGCATGGATTTGAAGCTAAACCTTCTAAATCATATTGATTTGCTGCTGAATCATGTGTTTTGCATGGATTTGAAGCTAACTCGTTTGTTTCCCCTGCATTTGAAGCTATATCACTTATATCGCAAGTATCTGATGCTAAATCATTTGCTTCGATTCGATTTGAAGCTATACCATCTACATCGCATCGATTTGAATCTAAATCGTGTGTTTCGCTTGGATATGAAGCTAACTCGTTTGTTTCGTCTGTAATTGATGTTATAACACTTATATCGCAAGAATCTGAAGCTAAATTATTTGTTTCGCATGGATTTGAAGCTAACTCGTATGTTTCGCCTGCATTTGAAGCTATATCATTTATATCGCAAGTATCTGAACCAAAATCATTTGTTTCGCTTCGATTTGAAGCTATATCTTGTACATTGCATTTATTTGCAGCTAAATCATGTGTTCCGCATGGATTTGAAGCTAACTCGTTTGTTTCGTCTGCACTTGAAGCAATATCACTAATATCGCTAGTATCTGAAGCTAAATCATTTGTTTCGCATGGATTTGAAGCTAAACCTTCAACATCGCTTTGATTTGCAGCTATATCATGTGTTTCCCATGGATTTGCAGCTAACTCGTTCGTTTCGCCTGCATTTGATGCTATATCACTTATATCGCAAGTATCTAAAGCTAAATCACTTGTTTCGCATGACTTTGAAGCTAAACCTTCTACATCGCATAGACTTGAAGCTAACTCGTTTGTTTCGCATGCAGCTGAAGCTATATCACCCATATCTCAAGTGTTTGCAGCTCTATCATTTGTTTCGCATGGATTTGAAGCTAAACCATCTAAATCGCATGAATTTTAAGCTAATTCATGTGTTCCGCATGGATTTGAAGCTAACTCGTTTGTTTCGTCTGCACTTAAAGCAATATCACATATATCGCTAGTATCTGAAGCTAAATAATTTGTTTCGCATGGATTTGAAGCTAAACCTTCAACATCGCTTTGATTTGCAGCTATATCATGTGTTTCGCATGGATTTGCAGCTAACTCGTTCGTTTCGCCTGCATTTGATGCTATATCACTTATATCACAAGTATCTGAAGCTAAATCATTTGTTTCGCATGGATTTGAAGCCAAACCTTCTATATCGCATTGATTTGATGTTAAATCATGTGTTTTGCATGGATTTGAAGCTAACTCGTTTGTTTCCCTTGCATTTGAAGCTATATCACTTATATCGCAAGTATCTGATGCTAAGTCATTTATTTCGCATGGATTTGAAGCTAACTCGTTTGTTTGGCCTGCAGTTGAATCTATATCACTTATATCGCAAGTATTTGAAGCAAAATCATTTGTTCCGCATCGATTTGAAGCTAAGCCTTCTACTTCGAATTGATTTGAAGCTAAATCATTTGTTTCGCTTGAATGTGAAGCTAGCTCGTTTGTTTCGTCTGCATTTGAAGCTATATCACTTATATCACAAATGTGTGAAGCTACATCATTTGTTTCGCTTGGATGTAAAGCTAAACGATCTACATCGCATTGATTTGAAGCTAAATCATGTGTTTTGCATGCATTTGAAGCTAACTCGTTTGTTTCCCCTGCATTTGAAGCTATATCACTTATATCGCAAGTTCATGTGCTAAATCATGTGTTTCGCTTTGACTTGAAGCTATACCTTCTACATCGCATTGATTTGCAGCTAAATTATGTGTTTCGCATGGATTTGAATCTTACTCGTTTGTTTCGCCTGCATTTGAAGCTATATCACTTATATCGCAAGCATTTGAAGCTAAATCATTTGTTCCGCATGGATTTGAAGCTAAGCCTTCTACATCACATTGATTTGAAGCTTAATCATGTGTGTCGCATGGAGTTGAAGCCAGCTCGTTTGTTTCGTCTGCATTTGAACGTATATCGCTTATAACGCAATTATCTGAAGATAAATCATTTGCTCCGCATGGATTTGAAGCTAAGCCTTCTACTTCGCATTGATTTGAAGCTAAATCATGAGTATCGCATGCATTTTGAAGCTAACTGGTTTGATTCGTCTGCATTTGAAGCTATCTCACTTATATCCCGAGTGTTTGATGCTAAATCATTTGTTTCGCATGGATTTGTATCTAAACCTTCTACATCGCATTGATTTAATGCTAAATCATGTGTATCGCTTGGATGTGAAGCTAACTCATTTGTTTCGTCTGCATTTGAAGCTATATCACTTATATCCAAAGTGTTTGAAGCTAAATCATTTGTTTCGCATGAATTTGAAGCTAAACCTTCTACATCGCATTGATTTGAAGCTTAATCATGTGTTTCACATGGATTTGAAGCTAATTCGTTTCTATCCCCTGCATTTGAAGCTAAATAATTTATATCGCAAGTATCTGAAACTAAATCATTTGTGTCGCATGGATTTGAAGCTATCTCGTTTGTTTCGTCTGCATTTGAATCTATATCACTTATATCGCAAGTATCTGAACCTAAATCATTGGTTTCGCATGGATTTGAAGCTAAACCTTCTTACATCGCATAGATTTGAAGCTAAATCATGTGTTTCGCATGGAATTGAATCTAACTCGGTTGTTGCGCATGCAGTTGAATCTAAATAACGTACATCGCAAGTATTTGTAGCTAAACCATTTGTTTGGAATGGATTTGAAGCTAAACCTTCTACATCGCATTGATTTGCAGCTAAATAATGTGTTTCGCATGGATTTGAAGCTAACTCGTTTGTTTGACCTGCAGTTGAATCTATATCACTTATATCGCAAGTATTTGAAGCAAAATCATTTGTTCCGCATCGATTTGAAGCTAAGACTTCTACTTCGCATTGATTTGAAGCTAAATCATGTGTTTCGCTTGGATGTGAAGCTAACTCGTTTGTTTCGTCTGCATTTGAAGCTATATCACTTATATCCCAAGTATTTGAAGCTAAATCATATGTTTCGCATGGATTTGAAGCTAAACCTTCCACATCGCATTGATTTGCAGCTGAATCATGTGTTCCGCATGGATTTGAAGCTAACTCGTTTGTTTCGCATGCAGTTGAAGCTAAATCATGTATATCACAAGTATTTGAAGCGAAACCATTTGATTGGCATGGATTTGAAGCTACGCCTTCTTCTTCGCATTGATTTGAAGCTAAATCATGTGTTTCTGTTGATTTTGAATCTAATTAGTCTGTTTCGCATGCAGTTGAAGCTAAATCACGTATAAAACAAGTATTTGATGCTGAACTATTCGTTTCGCATGGATTTGAAGCTAAGCCTTCTACTCCGCATTGATTTGAAGCTAAATCATGTCTTTTTCCTGAATTTTATGCTAACTCGTTTGTTTCAAATGCAGTTGAAGCTGAATCACGTATAAAACAGGTTTTTGATGCTAAACTATTCGTTTCGCATTGATTTGAAGCTTAATCATGTGTTTTGCATGGATTTGAAGCTAACTCGTTTGTTTCTCCTGCATTTGAAGCTATATCACTTATATCGCATGTATCTGATGCTAAGTCATTTGTGTCGCATTGATTTGAAGCTAAACCTTCCACATTGCATTGGTTTCAAGCTAAACCTTCTGCATCGCAATGATTTGAAGCTAAATCATGTGATTCGCTTGGATTTGAAGCTACCTCGTTTGTTTCCCCTGCATTTGAAGCTATATCAATTATATCCCAAGTGTTTGAAGCTAAATCATGTGTTTCGCTTGGATTTGAAACCAAACCTCCTACATCGCACTGATTTGAATCTAAAACATGTGATTCGCTTGGATTTGAAGCTAACTCGTTTGTTTCCTTTGCATTTGAAGCTATATCACTTATATCGCATGTATCTGATGCTAAGTCATTTGTGTCGCATTGATTTGAAGCTAAACCTTCCACATTGCATTGGTTTCAAGCTAAACCTTCTGCATCGCAATGATTTGAAGCTAAATCATGTGATTCGCTTGGATTTGAAGCTACCTCGTTTGTTTCCCCTGCATTTGAAGCTATATCACTTATATCCCAAGTGTTTGAAGCTCAATCATGTGTTTCGCTTGGATTTGAAACCAAACCTTCTACATCGCACTCATTTGAAGATAAATCATTTGCTTCGCATGGATTTGAAGCTAGCTTGTTTCTTTCGTCTGCATTTGTAGCTATATCACTTCTATCGCAAGTATCTGGACCTAAATCATTTGTGTCGCATTGATTTGAAGCTAAGCCTTCTACTTCGCATTGATTTGCATCTAAATGATGTGTTTCCCCTGCATTTGAAGCTATATCACTTATATCCCAAGTGTTTGAAGCTAATTCATTTGTTTCGCATGGATTTGAAGTTATCTCGTTTGTTTCGTCTGCATTTGAATCTATATCACTTATATCGCAAGTATTTGAACCTAAATCATTGGTTTCGCATGGATTTGAAGCTAAACCATCTACATCGCATAGATTTGAAGCTAAATCATGTGTTTCGCATGAATTTGCAGCTAACTCGTTCGTTTCGCCAGCATTTAATGCTATATCACTTATATCGTAAGTATCTGAAGCTAAATCATTTGTTTCGCACGGATTTGAAGCTAAACCTTCTACTTCGCATTGATTTTCAGTTTAATCATGTGTTTCGCGTGGATTTGAAGCTAACTTGTTTGTTTCGTCTGTATTTGAAGCTATATCACTTATATCCCAAGTATTTGAAGCTAAATCATTTGTTTCGCATGGATTTGAAGCTAAATCTTCTCCATCGCATGGACTTGAAGCTAACTCGTTTGTTTCGCATGCAGCTGAAGCTATATCACCCATATCCCAAGTGTTTGCAGCTCTATCATTTGTTTCGCATGGATTTGAAGCTAAACCATCTAAATCGCATGAATTTTGTGCTAAATCATGTGTTCCGCATGGATTTGAAGCTAACTTGTTTGTTTCGTCTGCACTTGAAGCAATATCACATATATCGCTAGTATCTGAAGCTAAATCATTTGTTTCGCATGGATTTGAAGCTAAACCTTCAACATCGCTTTGATTTGCAGCTATATCATGTGTTTCGCAAGGATTTGCAGCTAACTCGTTCGTTTCGCCTGCATTTGATGCTATATCACTTATATCGCAAGTATCCGAAGCTAAATCACTTGTTTCGCATGGCTTTGAAGCTAAACCTTCTACATCGCATTTATTTTCAGTTTAATCATGTGGTTCGCATGGATTTGAAGCTAAACCTTCTACATCGCATGGACTTGAAGCTAACTCGTTTGTTTCGCATGCAGCTGAAGCTATATCACCCATATCCCAAGTGTTTGCAGCTCTATCATTTGTTTCGCATGGATTTGAAGCTAGACCATCTAAATCGCATGAATTTTAAGCTAAATCATGTGTTCCGCATGGATTTGAAGCTAAACCTTCTACTTTCGCATTGATTTGAAGCTGACTCGTTTGCTACGTGCGCATTTGAAGCCATATCACTTATATCCCAACTGTTTGAAGATAAATCATTTGATTCGCATGGATTTGATGCTAGCTTGTTTCTTTCGTCTGCATTTGAAGCTATATCACATATATCGCAAGTATCTGAAACTAAATCATTTGTGTCGCATGGATTTGAAGCTATCCCGTTTGTTTCGTCTGCATTTGAATCTATATCACTTATATCGCAAGTATCTGAACCTAAATCATTGGTTTCGCATGGATTTGAAGCTAAACCTTCTTACATCGCATAGATTTGAAGCTAAATCATGTGTTTCGCATGGATTTGAATCTAACTCGGTTGTTGCGCATGCAGTTGAATCTAAATAACGTACATCGCAAGTATTTGTAGCTAAACCATTTGTTTGGAATGGATTTGAAGCTAAAGCTTCTACATCGCATTGATTTGCAGCTAAATAATGTGTTTCGCATGGATTTGAAGCTAACTCGTTTGTTTCCCCTGCATTTGAAGCTATATCACTTATATCTCAAGTGTTAGAAGCTAAATCATTTGTTTCGCATGGACTTGAAGCTAAACCTTCTACATCGCACTCATTTGAAGCTAAATCATGTGTTTCGCTTGGATTGGAAGCTATCTCGTTTGTTTCGTCTGCATTTGAAGCTACATCACTTATATCGCAAGTATCTGAAGCTAAATCACTTGTTTCGCATGGATTTGAATCTAAACCTTCAACATCGCATTGATTTGCAGCTAAATCATGTGTTCCGCATGGATTTGAAGCCAACTCGTTTGTTTCGTCTGCACTTGAAACTATATCACTTATATCGCAAGTATCTGAAGGTATATCATTTGTTTCGCATAGATTTGAAGCTAACTCGTTTGTTTCGTCTGCAATTGAAGCTATATCACTTATATCCCATTGTTTGAAGCTAAATCATTTGTTTCGCATGGATTTGAAGCTAAGCATCCTACTTCGCATTGATTTGATGCTAAATCATGTGCTTCGCATGGATTTGAAGCTAAGCCTTCTACTTCGCATTGATTTGAAGCTAAATCATGTCTTTGGCTTGGATTTGAAGCTATCTCGGTTGGTTCTTATGGAGTTGGAACTAAACCATGTATATCACAAGTATTTGAAGCTAAAGCGTTTGATCGCAAGGATTTGAAGCTAAGCCTTCTACTTCGCATTGATTTGAAGCTGAATCATGTTTTTCGTCCGAATTTGAAGCAAAAACGTTTCTTTGAGGTGCAGTTGAAGCTAAATCATGTATATCACAAGTATTTGAAGCTAAACCATTTGGTTCGCATGGATTTGAAGCTATGCCTCATACTTCGCATTAATTTGATGCTAAATCATGTGCTTCGCTCGGATTTGAACCAAACTCGTTTGTTTTGCATGCAGTTGAAGCTGAATCGTATATAAAACAAGTATTTGAAGCTAAACTATTCGCTTCGTATGGATGTGAAGCTAAGCCTTCTACTTCGCATTGATTTGCAGCTAAATCATGTGTTCAGCATGGATTTGAAGCTAACTCGTTTGTTTCGTCTGCACTTGAAACTATATCACCTATATCGCAAGTATCTGAATTTATATCATTTGTTTCGCATAGATTTGAAGCTAACTCGTTTGTTTCGTCTGCATTGTTTGAAGCTAAATCATTTGTTTCGCCTGGACTTGAAGCTAAACCTTCCACACAGCATTGATTTGAGGCTTAATCATGTGTTTTGCATGGTTTTCAGGCTAACTCGTTTATTTGCCCTGCATTTAAAGCTATATCACTCATATCGCAAATAACTGGAGCTAAATCATTGGTTTCGCATGGATTTGAAGCTAAACCTTCTACATCGCACTGATTTGCTGCTAAATCATGTGTTTCGCATGGATCTAAAGCTAAGCCTTCTACTTCTCATCGATTTGAAGCTTAATCATGTGTTTCGCATGGATTTGCAGCTAACTCGTTTGTATCCCCTGAATTTGAACTATATCACTTATATCGCAAGAATCTGAAGCTAAATCATTTGTGATGCATGGATTTGAAGCTACACCTTCTACATCGCATTGATTTGCTGCTAAATCATGTGTTTCGCTTGGATTTGAAGCTAAATCATCTTCATCGCACTGATTTGAAGCTAAATCATGTGTTTCGCTTGGGTTGGAAGCTATCTCGTTTGTTTCGTCTGCATTTGAAGCTATAGTACTTATATCCCAAATGTTTGAAGCTCAATCATTTGCTTCGCATGGATTTGAAGCTAATCCTTCTACATCGCATTGATTTGAATCTAAATTATGTGTTTCGCATGGATGTGCAGCTAACTCGTTTGTATCCCCTGAATTTGAACTATATCACTTATATCGCAAGAATCTGAAGCTAAATCATTTGTGATGCATGGATTTGAAGCTGTTGGAATACAACGATACCATCGTCGTAAGCGATAGACGCACGGGGGTAGGAGGCGTTCCTTCCCCGGCTGCGAAGGGACTCAGGCGGGGGTGTAAAGTAGGGACTGCAAGTCAGTCCCAGAAAGTCAGCGAGCATAAGCGCATCAAGGCACTGTTTCCCGTTCCCTTGTCTACACTTCAGCAAATATCTAAACACAGCAACGTGGAAACACCGACGCACATAGTCGTTTCTAACAGGTTATAGGCCCAGTCTCCTGTGTTTGGTGTTAAAAGTGTAAACATTAAGTAAATTCATAATGGCAGACATTGCGGGATTTCGTTTCGCTATTCAAAAACTAAATGGTGAGAACTATTCAGTATGGAGCTACAGAGTGGAACTCTTGTTGATAAAGGACAATTTGTGGGACGTCATCAAAGAAAAAATGCCTACTACAGTGGATGCTGTATGGTCAAAAAGAGACGATCAAGCGCGTGCTACAATAGTATTATTGGTGGAAGATAATCAGTTGCAGCACATAAGGACCGCTAGGACAGCACGAGAGGCATGGGAAGCGCTAAAAGGATACCACCAAAAGGCTACGCTGACAAGCAAAGTATTTTTACTAAAACGAGCATGCAGAATGGTCCTAAAGGAAGACGGTAATATGGAAGAACATATCACGACTTTTTCCAGCTACATAGACCAACTGGCAGCTCTCGGACAGGAATTGCCCGACAATCTCATAGCGGCAATTTTATTAGGAAGCTTGCCGGAATCGTACGAAACTCTCGTAACGGCTTTAGAGAGTAGATCCGACAACGAGCTCAGCACTCAATTTGTGAAGAGCAAATTGATAGATGAATACAAGAGACGTAAGGGCGCGAGGGATGTGAAAGAAAATTTTGAAGCAGCCATGAAAACTGCTTATAAGGGCAAAATCCCCGCGCAATCAAAGAAAAGTTGTTTCTTTTGTAAGAAAGCCGGACATTTTAAGAGCGAATGTACGAAGTATAAGGCATGGAAAGGCAAACAAGAGACAGCCAACAAAGTTTCAGAAGAAAAATCTTCGACGGATTATTGCTTCTACGCAGGATACGGGACAGCGATGGCATCGTGTTTCGGGATAAAGACGATCGAAGGGAAAACAAATTCTTGGATTGTCGATTCGGGTGCGACAAGCCACATGGCGACAACGAAGGAATTTTTCCATGAATTCGACTCCGGCAGAAAGGGCCACGTATGCCTCGCAGATGGCGAACAAATGGCTCGAGTGGAAGGCATGGGTGCAGGGATACTCAGGTACGTCGACAAATTTGGGAAAGTTTCCGAAATGTATATACAGGACGTGCTGTACATTCCGACCCTTGGCTGCAACTTATTGTCGGTCAAGAGGCTTGCGAAGGACGGATACAGGCTTGTCTTCGAGGGACACACGTGTCAGATTTTGGGTGATGGGAAACCGTGGGCAACGGCAAGTCTGTCCCCAGAGCTGTACGAACTGAAGACGGTCGAGAAGGCCCTTGCAGTAAACGAGGTCGTAAATGCGGGCCATACCGAGGATTGCCAGCATGCATGGCATCGGCGTTTTGGACACCGGGATCCGGTCGCAATTAAGGAGTTGGCTGAAAAAGGTCTAGCGACAGGTATCAAGGTAAAGGACTGTAAGACGCGCGAGACCTGTGAGTGCTGTGTGAAAGGAAAAATGGCACGGATACATTTCCCCAAAGAATCCAAAAACAAAACCCGAGAAATTTTGGATCTTTTGCATACGGATGTTTGCGGACCTATGCAAACCGTGACCCCGGGTAATAAAAGGTATATATTAACAATCATAGACGATTTTTCCAGATATACAGAAGTTTACCTAATGACTAAGAAAAATGAAGCAGGTACATTTATCAAAAGATTTATTGAAATGGTTAAAACAGGATTCAATAGGAAACCAAAAATCATAAGGTCGGATCGAGGAAGGGAGTACCTTAATGAAGATTTACAGAACTATTTAAGGAATCAAGGAATTAGGTCTCAGTTCACAGCCGCTTATTCGCCACAACAGAACGGAGTAGCCGAACGGAAAAATAGATCTTTGCTGGAAATGGCGAGATGTATGCTCCTGGATGCAAATCTGGAAAAGAGATATTGGGGCGAAGCAGTATGCACAGCTAACTATTTACAAAATAGATTGCCAACCAAAGCAACAGGAAGGACTCCGTACGAGCTGTGGCATTGCAGGAAACCAGATGTAAGTAACCTACACATATTTGGATGCGACGCATATGTGCATGTACACAGAGAACAAAGACAGAAATTGGACGACAAAGCCAAGAAGTTCATCTTCGTCGGATATTCGGAAGAATCTAAGGCGTATCGACTATTAAACACAGAGACAAATCAAGTCAAGATTAGTCGAGATGTAATTTTTCTGGATGGGATCCGTGAAAAAGGTGCGATTAAGGAAAACTCAATGCACGATGAGGTAATACTTTCAAGAGCCGAAGCATCGGATACAGAAGGAAGCGTGCAAGAGGACATTGCAGAAGGAGTGTCATCAATGGAAGACAGTTTCTGTTCTACGGATGAAACGGACAGTGACTTTCATGTTAATATAGGTGATGAGGATACAACTCAGACGCGAAACAGACGCTCCGAAAGATCGAACAAAGGCGTACCACCGGTCAGGTATATGGCGGCATCTTTGAAGGTGAAGCTGGAAGATGGGGAACCCAAGAATGTACGAGAAGCATTATCAGGACCACATAAAGAAGAATGGAAAAACGCCATCGAGGAAGAAATTAAATCTTTAAAGGAAAACAACACATGGGACATTGTAGTAAGACCAAAAGATCGGAACATAGTCTCCAACAAATGGGTCTTCAAAACAAAACGAAACGCAGAGGGAAGCATTGAAAAGTACAGAGCTCGACTCGTCGCACGGGGGTTTTCGCAGAAGTACGGAACTGACTACGACGAGATCTTTGCACCTGTGGTAAGGCAGACGACTCTTAGGACCTTCTTAGCCATAGCAGGTCAAAAGAATATGTCGGTCAAGCACTTTGACGCCAGGACAGCCTTTTTAAATGGAAACCTCGCGGAAACAATTTATATGGAGCAACCCGAAGGCTATACCATACCAGGTAAAGAGGATTACGTCTGTAAATTAAAGAAAAGTATTTATGGATTGAAACAAGCAGCGAAGGTATGGAATGATCAGTTAAATCATTTATTAAAGAAACACGGGTTTGGACAAAGTAAAACAGATCCATGTTTATACATAAAGGGTAGCGGAAATGGAATAGTTTATGTAATTGTCTATGTAGACGATATTTTAATTGCGGCTAAGAATGTATTAGACATAGATAAAGAAGCGAATTGTCTAAAGCGATATTTTCGTCTTAGTGATTTAGGTTTACTAAGGAATTACTTAAGTATAGAAATTAGGCGCAATGAGAGTAGTTTTTATTGTATTAAACAGACAGAATACATTAAGAAAATACTAACCACATTTGGACTAAAGGACGCAAAAGATTCTAGCATACCTATGGATTCAGGATACATAAAGGCCAGAGAAAATTCTCCACCGTTGCCGGACAACAAAAAATATCAAGAGCTAATTGGAGCTTTGTTGTATTTGGCAGTAAACAGCAGACCAGATATTTCGGCAAGTGTTGCAATTTTGAGCCAGCACAATAAGGATCCAAAAATGGCAGACTGGACGGAGGCAAAACGAGTTGTTCGTTATTTGAAAGGAACAATGAATAACGAATTAAGACTCGGTCAACTAGACAGTAAGGCAGGTTTAGTAGGTTTTGCAGATGCAGATTGGGCCCAGGATAAAACAACTAGGAAGTCCAACAGTGGCTACCTGTTCCTGTATTTTGGAGCACCAATCAGCTGGGCCTGTCGGAAGCAGTCATGTGTGGCACTATCGTCCACAGAAGCCGAATACGTTGCACTCGCTGAGGCATCACAAGAAGGGGTCTGGTTAAGGAAACTACTGAAGGATTTTAACGGAGAAACGGAAGATAGGACAGTAATTTATGAAGACAACCAAAGTTGCCTCAAGCTCGTAGAGAATAACAAATTTAGTAATAGAACTAAGCATATAGATACTAAATATCATTACGTTATGGAATTAAAGGAGCGGGGAATTATGGATTACAAGTATTGTCCTACAGATAAGATGTTAGCTGATATGTTAACTAAGCCGTTAGGTAGAATTAAGTTAAAGTATATTGCGGATTGTTGCGGGTTAATCAGTTAAGGATTAATTGCGAAAATATGGCTATCGTTGAGGAAGGGTGTTGGAATACAACGATACCATCGTCGTAAGCGATAGACGCACGGGGGTAGGAGGCGTTCCTTCCCCGGCTGCGAAGGGACTCAGGCGGGGGTGTAAAGTAGGGACTGCAAGTCAGTCCCAGAAAGTCAGCGAGCATAAGCGCATCAAGGCACTGTTTCCCGTTCCCTTGTCTACACTTCAGCAAATATCTAAACACAGCAACGTGGAAACACCGACGCACATAGTCATTTCTAACAGAAGCTACACCTTCTACATCGCATTGATTTGCAGCTAAATCATGTGTTTCGCATGGATTTGAAGCTAACTCGTTTGTTACCCCTGCATTTGAATCTATATCACTTATATCGCAAGTATCTGATGCTAAATCATTTGTTTCGCCTGGATTTGAAGCTAAACCTTCTACTTTCGCATTGATTTGAAGCTGACTCGTTTGCTTCGTGCGCATGTGAAGCTATATCACTTATATCCCAACTGTTTGAAGCTAAATCATTTGATTCGCATGGATTTGAAGCTAGCTTGTTTCTTTCGTCTGCATTTGAAGCTATATCACGTATATCGCAAGTATCTGAAGCTAAATCATTTGTGTCGTATGGATTTGGAGCTAAGCCTTCTACTACGCATTGATTTGAAGCTAATTCATGTATATCACAAGTATTTGAAGCTAACTCATTTGTTTCGCATGCAGTTGAAGCAAAATCTTGTATATCACATGTAATTTAAGCTAAACCATTTGATTCGCATGGATTTGTAACTAAGCCTTCTTCTTCGTATTGATTTGAATCTTAATCACGTCTTTCGCATGGATTTGAAGCTAACTCGTTTGTTTCGCATGGATTTGATGCTAAACCTTCTACATCGCATTGATTTTAAGCTAATTCATGTGTTTCGCATGGATTTGAAGCTAACTCCGTTTGTTTCCCCTGCATTTGAAGCTATATCACTTATATCGCAAGTATCTGAAGCTAACTCATTTGTTTCGCATGGATTTGAAGCTAAACCTTCAACATCGCATTGATTTGCAGCTAAATCATGTGTTCCGCATGGATTTGAAGCTAACTCGTTTGTTTCGTCTGCACTTGAAACTATATCACCTATATCGCAAGTATCTGAAGGTATATCATTTGTTTCGCATAGATTTGAAGCTAACTCGTTTGTTTCGTCTGCAATTGAAGCTATATCACTTATATCCCATTGTTTGAAGCTAAATCATTTGTTTCGCATGGACTTGAAGCTAAACCTTCCACACAGCATTGATTTGAGGCTTAATCATGTGTTTTGCATGGTTTTCAGGCTAACTCGTTTATTTCCCCTGCATTTAAAGCTATATCACTCATATCGCAAATAACTGGAGCTAAATCATTGGTTTCGCATGGATTTGAAGCTAAACCTTCTACATCGCACTGATTTGCTGTTAAATCATGTGTTTCGCATGGATCTAAAGCTAAGCCTTCTACTTCTCATCGATTTGAAGCTTAATCATGTGTTTCGCATGGATTTGCAGCTAACTCGTTTGTATCCCCTGAATTTGAACTATATCACTTATATCGCAAGAATCTGAAGCTAAATCATTTGTGATGCATGGATTTGAAGCTACACCTTCTACATCGCATTGATTTGCTGCTAAATCATGTGTTTCGCTTGGATTTGAAGCTAAATCATCTTCATCGCACTGATTTGAAGCTAAATCATATGTTTCGCTTGGGTTGGTAGCTATCCTGTTTGTTTCGTCTGCATTTGAAGCTATACTACTTATATCCCAAATGTTTGAAGCTCAATCATTTGCTTCGCATGGATTTGAAGCTAACTCCGTTTGTTTCCCCTGCATTTGAAGCTATATCACTTATATCGCAAGTATCTCAAGCTAACTCATTTCTTTCGCATGGATTTGAAGCTAAACCTTCAACATCGCACTGATTTGCAGCTAAATCATGTGTTTCGCATGGATTTGAAGCTAACTCGTTTGTTACCCCTGCATTTGAAGCTATATCACTTATATCGCAAGTATCTGATGCTAAATCATTTGTTTCGCCTGGATTTGAAGCTAAACCTTCTACTTTCGCATTGATTTGAAGCTGACTCGTTTGCTTCGTGCGCATATGAAGCTATATCACTTATATCCCAACTGTTTGAAGCTAAATCATTTGATTCGCATGGATTTGAGCTAGCTTGTTTCTTTCGTCTGCATTTGAAGCTATATCTATAGTATTTGAAGCTGAATCATTTGCGTCGCATGAATTTTATGCTTAACCTTCTACATCTCATTGATTTGCAGCTAAACCATGTGTTTCGCATGGATTTGAAGCTAACTCGTTTGTTCCGCCTGCATTTGGAGCTATATCACTTATATCGCAAGTGTTTGAAGCTAAATCAGTTGTTTTGCATGGATTTGAAGCTAAACCTTCTACATAGCATTGATTTGAAGCTTAATCATGTGTTTGGCTTGAATTTGAAGCTAACTCGTTTGTTTCGTCTGCATTTGAAGCTATATCACTTATATCGCATGTATCTGAAGCGAAATCATTTGTGTCGCATGGGTTTGAAGCTATACCATCTACATCGCATGGACTTGAAGCTAACTCGTTTGTTTCGCATGCAGCTGAATCTATATCACTTATATCGCAAGTATCTGAAGGTATATCATTTTTTTCGCATGGATTTGAAGCTAAACCTTCTACATCGCATTGATTTGATGCTAAATCATGTGTTTCGCATGGATTTGAAGCTAACTCGTTTGTTCCGCCTGCAGTAGCATCTATATTACTTATATCGCAAGTATTTGAAGCTAAATCATTTGATGCGCATGGATTTGAATCTAACTCGTTTGTTTCGTCTGCATTTAAAACTATAGCACTTATATCGCAAATGTTTGAAGTTAAATCATTTGTTTTGCATGGATTTGAAGCTAACTCGTTTGTTTCGCCTGCAGTTGAAACTATATCAGTTATATCGCAAGCGTTTGAAGGTAAATCAATTGTTTCGCATTGATTTGAAGCTAATCCTTCTACGTCGCATTAATTTGAAGCTAATTCATGTGTTTGGCTTGGATTTGAAGATAACTCGTTCGTTTCGCCTGCATTTGTAGCTATATCATTTATATCGCAAGTATTTGAAGCTAAATCATTTGTGCCGCATGGATTTGAAGTTAAACCTTCTACACCGCATTGATTTGAAGCTAAATCATGTGTTTCGCATGGATTTGAAGCTAACTCGTTGGTTTCACCTGCATTTGAAGCAATAGCAATATATCGCAAGTATCTGAACCTAGATCATTTGTCTCGCATGGATTTAAAGCTAAACCTTCTACATCGCATTCATTTGAAGTTAAATCATGTGATTCGCTTGGATTTAATTCTAGTTCGTTTGTATCGTCTGAATTTGTCGCTATATCACTTATATCGCAAGTATCAGAAGCTAAATCATTTGTTCCGCATGGATTTGAATCTAAACCTTCTACGTCGCATTGATTTCAAACTAAATCATGTGTTTTGCATGGATTTCATGCTAACTCGTTTGGTTCTCCTGCATTTGTAGCTATATCACTTATATCGCAAGTATCTGAATCTAAATCATTTGTTTCGCATGGATTTGAAGCTAAGCGTTCTACTTCGCATGGATTTAAAGCTAAATGATGTGTATCGCACGAATTTTGAAGCTAAGTCGTCTGATTCGTCTGCATTTCAAGCTATATCACTTATATCCCAAGCGTTTGATGATAAATCATTTGTTTCGCATGGATTTGTAGTTAAACCTTCTACATCACATTGATTTGAAGCTAAATCATTTGTTCCGCATGAATTTGTAGCTATACCTTCTACATCGCATTGATTTGAAGCTAAATCATGTGTTTCGTATGGATTTGAAGCTAACTCGTTTGTTTCGCCTGCAGTTGAATCTATATCACGTACATCGCAAGTATTTGAAGCTAAATCATTTGTTCCGCATGGATTTGATGCTAAACCTTCTACATCGCATTGATTTGAAGCTAAATCATGTGTATGGCATGGATTTTGAAGCTAACACGATTGATTCGTCTGAATTTGAAGCTATATCACTTATATCCCAAGTTTTTGAAGCTAAATCATTTGTTTCGCATGGAGTTGAAGCTAAACCTTCTACATCGCACTGATTTGAAGCTAAATCATGTGTTTCGCTTGGGTTGGTAGCTATCTCGTTTGTTTCGTCTGCATTTGAAGCTATACTACTTATATCCCAAATGTTTGAAGCTCAATCATTTGCATCGCATGGATTTGAAGCTAAGCCTTCTACTTCGCATTGATTTGAAGCTAAATCATTTGTTTCGCTTGGATGTGAAGCTAACTCGTTTGTTTCGTCTGCATTTGAAACTATATCATTTATATCGCAAGTATTTGAAGCTAAATCATTTGTTCCGCATGGATTTGAAGCTGAGCCTTCTATATCGCATTGATTTTAAGCTTAATCATGCGTGTCGCATGGAGTTGAAGCTAGCTTGTTTGTTTCGTCTGCATTTGAACGTATATCGCTTATAACGCAATTATCTGAAGATAAATCATTTGTTCCACATGGATTTGTGGCTGAACCTTCTACATCGTATTGATTTGAAGCTAAATCATGTGTTTCGGTGGATGTGAAGCTAACTCGTTTGTTTCGACTGCATTTGAAGCTATATCACTTATATCCCAAGTGTTTGAAGCTAAATCATTTGTTTCGCATGAATTTGAAGCTAAACCTTCTACATCGCATTGACTTGAAGTTTAATCATGTGTTTTGCATGCATTTGAAGCTAAATCGTTTGTATCCCCTGCATTTGAAGCTATATCATTTATATCCCAAGTGTTTGAAGCTAAATCATTTGTTTCGCATGAATTTGAAGCTAAACCTTCTACATCGCATTGATTTGAAGCTTAATTATGTGTTTCACATGGATTTGAAGCTAATTCGTTTCTATCCCCTGCATTTGAAGCTATATCACTTATATCGCAAGTATCTGAAGCTAACTCATTTGTTTCGCATGGATTTGAAGCTAAACCTTCAACATCGCATTGATTTGCAGCTAAATCATGTGTTCCGCATGGATTTGAAGCTAACTCGTTTGTTTCGTCTGCACTTGAAACTATATCACCTATATCGCAAGAATCTGAAGCTAAATCATTTGTGATGCATGGATTTGAAGCTACACCTTCTACATCGCATTGATTTGCTGCTAAATCATGTGTTTCGCTTGGATTTGAAGCTAACTCGTTTGTTCCGCCTGCAGTAGCATCTATATTACTTATATCGCAAGTATTTGAAGCTAAATCATTTGATGCGCATGGATTTGAATCTAACTCGTTTGTTTCGTCTGCATTTAAAACTATAGCACTTATATCGCAAGTGTTTGAAGTTAAATCATTTGTTTTGCATGGATTTGAAGCTAACTCGTTTGTTTCGCCTGCAGTTGAAACTATATCAGTTATATCGCAAGCGTTTGAAGGTAAATCAATTGTTTCGCATGGATTTGAAGCTAATCCTTCTACGTCGCATTAATTTGAAGCTAATTCATGTGTTTGGCTTGGATTTGAAGATAACTCGTTCGTTTCGCCTGCATTTGTAGCTATATCATTTATATCGCAAGTATTTGAAGCTAAATCATTTGTGCCGCATGGATTTGAAGCTAAACCTTCTACACCGCATTGATTTGAAGCTAAATCATGTGTTTCGCATGGATTTGAAGCTAACTCGTTGGTTTCACCTGCATTTGAAGCAATAGCAATATATCGCAAGTATCTGAACCTAGATCATTTGTCTCGCATGGATTTAAAGCTAAACCTTCTACATCGCATTCATTTGAAGTTAAATCATGTGATTCGCTTGGATTTAATTCTAGTTCGTTTGTATCGTCTGAATTTGTCGCTATATCACTTATATCGCAAGTATCAGAAGCTAAATCATTTGTTCCGCATGGATTTGAATCTAAACCTTCTACGTCGCATTGATTTCAAACTAAATCATGTGTTTTGCATGGATTTGATGCTAACTCGTTTGGTTCTCCTGCATTTGTAGCTATATCACTTATATCGCAAGTATCTGAATCTAAATCATTTGTTTCGCATGGATTTGAAGCTAAGCGTTCTACTTCGCATGGATTTAAAGCTAAATGATGTGTATCGCACGAATTTTGAAGCTAAGTCGTCTGATTCGTCTGCATTTCAAGCTATATCACTTATATCCCAAGCGTTTGATGATAAATCATTTGTTTCGCATGGATTTGTAGTTAAACCTTCTACATCACATTGATTTGAAGCTAAATCATTTGTTCCGCATGAATTTGTAGCTATACCTTCTACATCGCATTGATTTGAAGCTAAATCATGTGTTTCGTATGGATTTGAAGCTAACTCGTTTGTTTCGCCTGCAGTTGAATCTATATCACGTACATCGCAAGTATTTGAAGCTAAATCATTTGTTCCGCATGGATTTGATGCTAAACCTTCTACATCGCATTGATTTGAAGCTAAATCATGTGTATGGCATGGATTTTGAAGCTAACACGATTGATTCGTCTGAATTTGAAGCTATATCACTTATATCCCAAGTTTTTGAAGCTAAATCATTTGTTTCGCATGGAGTTGAAGCTAAACCTTCTACATCGCACTGATTTGAAGCTAAATCATGTGTTTCGCTTGGGTTGGTAGCTATCTCGTTTGTTTCGTCTGCATTTGAAGCTATACTACTTATATCCCAAATGTTTGAAGCTCAATCATTTGCATCGCATGGATTTGAAGCTAAGCCTTCTACTTCGCATTGATTTGATGCTAAATCATTTGTTTCGTTTGGATGTGAAGCTAACTCGTTTGTTTCGTCTGCATTTGAAACTATATCATTTATATCGCAAGTATTTGAAGCTAAATCATTTGTTCCGCATGGATTTGAAGCTGAGCCTTCTATATCGCATTGATTTGAAGCTTAATCATGCGTGTCGCATGGAGTTGAAGCTAGCTTGTTTGTTTCGTCTGCATTTGAACGTATATCGCTTATAACGCAATTATCTGAAGATAAATCATTTGTTCCACATGGATTTGTGGCTGAACCTTCTACATCGTATTGATTTGAAGCTAAATCATGTGTTTCGGTGGATGTGAAGCTAACTCGTTTGTTTCGACTGCATTTGAAGCTATATCACTTATATCCCAAGTGTTTGAAGCTAAATCATTTGTTTCGCATGAATTTGAAGCTAAACCTTCTACATCGCATTGACTTGAAGTTTAATCATGTGTTTTGCATGCATTTGAAGCTAAATCGTTTGTATCCCCTGCATTTGAAGCTATATCATTTATATCCCAAGTGTTTGAAGCTAAATCATTTGTTTCGCATGAATTTGAAGCTAAACCTTCTACATCGCATTGATTTGAAGCTTAATTATGTGTTTCACATGGATTTGAAGCTAATTCGTTTCTATCCCCTGCATTTGAAGCTATATCATTTATATCGCAAGTATCTGAAACTAAATCAATTGTTTTTCACGGATTTGAAGCTAAACCTTCTACATCGCATTGATTTTCGGTTTAATCATGTGTTTCGCATGGATTTGAAACTAACTTGTTTGTTTCGTCTGCATTTGAAGCTATATCTTTTATATCGCAAGTATCTGAAGCTAAATCACTTGTTTCGCATGATTTTGAAGCTAAACCTTCTACATCGCATTGATTTTCAGTTTAATGATGTGTTTCGCATGGATTTGAATCTAACTCGTTTGTTTCGTCTGCATTTGAAGCTATATCATTTATATCCCAAGTGTTTGAAGCTAAATCATTTGTTTCGCATGGATTTGAATCTAACTCGTTTGTTTGGCCTGCAGTTGAATCTATATCACTTATATCGCAAGTATTTTAAGCAAAATCATTTGTTTCGCATCGATACGAAGCTAAGCCTTCTACTTCGCATGGATTTGAAGCTAAACCTTCTCCATCGCATGGACTTGAAGCTAACTCGATTGTTTCGCATGCAGCTGAAGCTATATCAACCATATCCCAAGTGTTTGCAGCTCTATCATTTGTTTCGCATGGATTTGAAGCTAAACCATCTAAATCGCATGAATTTTAAGCTAAATCATGTGTTTCGCAAGGATTTGCATCTAACTCGTTCGTTTCGCCTGCATTTGATGCTATATCACTTATATCGCAAGTATCTGAAACTAAATCACTTGTTTCGCATGATTTTGAAGCTAAACCTTCTACATCGCATTGATTTTCAGTTTAATCATGTGTTTCGCATGGATTTGAAGCTAACTCGTTTGTTTCGTCTGCATTTGAAGCTATATCATTTATATCCCAAGTGTTTGAAGCTAAATCATTTGTTTCGCATGGATTTGAATCTAACTCGTTTGTTTCGCCTGCAGTTGAAGCTATATCACTTATATCGCATGTATCTGATGTTAAGTCATTTGTGTCGCATTGATTTGAATCTAAACCTTCGACATCGCATTGATTTGCAGCTAAATCATGTGTTCCGCATGGATTTGAAGCTAACTCGTTTGTTTCGCATGCAATTGAAGCTAAATCATGTATATCACAAGTATTTGAAGCGAAACCATTTGATTGTCATGGATTTGAAGCTACGCCTTCTTCTTCGCATTGATTTGAAGTTAAATCATGTGTTTCTGTTGATTTTTAATCTAATTAGTTTGTTTCGCATGCAGTTGAAGCTAAATCACGTATAAAACAAGTATTTGATGCTAAACTATTCGTTTCGCATGGATTTGAAGCTAAGCCTTCTCCTCCGCATTGATTTGAAGCTAAATCATGTCTTTTTCCTGAATTTTATGCTAACTCGTTTGTTTCGCATGCAGTTGAAGTTAAATCATGTATATCACAAGTGTTTGAATCGAAACCATTTGATTTGCATGGATTTGAAGCTAAGCCTTCTACTACGCATTGATTTGAAGCTGAATAATGTGTTTCGCTTGAATTTGAAGCTAACCCCATTGTTTCACATGCAGTTCAAGCTGAATCACGTATAAAACAGGTTTTTGATGCTAAACTATTCGTTTCGCATCGATTTGAAGCTTAATCATGTGTTTTGCATGGATTTGAAGCTAACTCGTTTGTTACTCCTGCATTTGAAGCTATATCACTTATATCGCATGTATCTGATGCTAAGTCATTTGTGTCGCATTGATTTGAAGCTAAACCTTCCACATTGCATTGGTTTCAAGCTAAACCTTCTGCATCGCAATGATTTGAAGCTAAATCATGTGATTCGCTTGGATTTGAAGCTACCTCGTTTGTTTCCCCTGCATTTGAAGCTATATCACTTATATCCCAAGTGTTTGAAGCTAAATCATGTGTTTCGCTTGGATTTGAAACCAAACCTTCTACATCGCACTCATTTGAAGCTAAATCATGTGATTCGCTTGGATTTGAAGCTAACTCGTTTGTTTCCCCTGCATTTGAAGCTATATCACTTATATCCCAAGTGTTAGAAGCTAAATCATGTATTTCGCTTGGATTTGAAGCCAAATCTTCTACATCGCACTCATTTGAAGCTAAATCATGTGTTTCGATTGGATTGGAAGCTATCTTGTTTGTTTCGTCTGCATTTGAAGCTATAGTACTTATATCCCAAGTGTTTGAAGATAAATTATTTGTTTCGCATGGATTTGAAGCTAGCTTGTTTCTTTCGTGTGCATTTGTAGCTATATCACTTCTATCGCAAGTATCTGGACCTAAATCATTTGTGTCGCATTGATTTGTAGCTAAACCTTCTACATCGCATTGATTTGAAGCTAAATCATGTGTTTCGCTTGGTTGCGAAGCTAACTCGTTTGTTTCGTCTGCATTTGAAGCTATATCACTTATATCGCATGTATCTGATGCTAAGTCATTTGTGTCGCATTGATTTGAAGCTAAACCTTCCACATCGCATTGGTTTCAAGCTAAACCTTCTACATCGCAATGATTTGAAGCTAAATCATTTGATTCGCTTGGATTTGAAGCTAACTCGTTTGTTTCCCCTGCATTTGAAGCTATATCACTTATATCCCAAGTGTTTGAAGCTAAATCATGCGTTTCGCTTGGATTTGAAACCAAACCTTCTACATCGCACTCATTTGAAGCTAAATCATGTGATTCGCTTGGATTTGAAGCTAACTCGTTTGTTTCCCCTGCATTTGAAGCTATATCACTTATATCCCAAGTGTTAGAAGCTAAATCATGTATTTCGCTTGGATTTGAAGCCAAACCTTCTACATCGCACTCATTTGAAGCTAAATCATGTGTTTCGATTGGATTGGAAGCTATCTCGTTTGTTTCGTCTGCATTTGAAGCTATAGTACTTATATCCCAAGTGTTTGAAGATAAATCATTTGCTTCGCATGGATTTGAAGCTAGCTTGTTTCTTTCGTCTGCATTTGTAGCTATATCACTTCTATCGCAAGTATCTGGACCTAAATCATTTGTGTCGCATTGATTTGTAGCTAAACCTTCTACATCGCATTGATTTGAAGCTAAATCATGTGTTTCGCATGGTTGCGAAGCTAACTCGTTTGTTTCGTCTGCATTTGAAGCTATATCACTTATATCGCATGTATCTGATGCTAAGTCATTTGTGTCGCATTGATTTGAAGCTAAACCTTCCACATCGCATTGGTTTCAAGCTAAACCTTCTACATCGCAATGATTTGAAGCTAAATCATTTGATTCGCTTGGATTTGAAGCTAACTCGTTTGTTTCCCCTGCATTTGAAGCTATATCACTTATATCCCAAGTGTTTGAAGCTAAATCATATGTTTCGCTTGGATTTGAAACCAAATCTTCTACATCGCACTCATTTGAAGCTAAATCATGTAATTCCCTTGGATTTGAAGCTAACTCGTTCGTTTCCCCTGCATTTGAAGCTATATCACTTATATCCAAAGTGTTAGAAGCTAAATCATGTTTTTCGAATGGATATGAAGCTAAGCCTTCTAGTTCGCTTCGATTTGCAGCTAAATCATGTGTTTCGCATGGATTTGAAGCTAACTCGTTTGTTTCCCCTGCATGTGAAGCTATATCACTTATATCGCTAGTATCTGATGCTAAATTATTTGTTTCGCCTGGATTTGAAGCTAAACCTTCTAGTTTCGCATTGATTTGAAGCTGACTCGTTTGCTTCGTGCGCATTTGAAGCTATATCACTTATATCCCAACTGTTTGAAGATAAATCATTTGATTCGCATGGATTTGAATCTAGCTTGTTTCTTTCGTCTGCATTTGAAGCTACAACACATATATCGCAAGTATCTGAAGCTAAATCATTTGTTTCGCATGGATTTGATGCTAAACCTTCTACATCGCATTGATTTGAAGCTAAATCATGTGTATCGCACGGATTTTGAAGCTAACTCGTTTGTTTCGCCTGCAGTTGAATCTATATCACTTACATCGCAAGTATCTGAAGCTAAATCATTTGTTCCGCATGGATTTGAATCTAAACCTTCTAAATCGCATTGATTTGAAGCTAAATCATGTGTTTTGCTTGGATATCCCAAGTGTTTGATGCTAAATCATTTGTTTCGCATGGCTTTGAAGCTAAACCTTCTACATCGCATTGATTTGAAGCTAAATAATGTGTTTCGCTTGGATTTGAAGCTAAACCTTCTACGTCGCATTGATTTGAAACTAAATCATGTGTTTTGCATGGTTTTGATGCTAACTCGTTTGGTTCTCCTGCATTTGTAGCTATATCACTTATATCGCAAGTATCTGAACCTAAATCATTTGTTTCGCATGGATTTGAAGCTAAGCGCTCTACTTCGCATGGATTTAAAGCTAAATGATGTGTATCGCATGAATTTTGAACCTAACTCGTCTGATTCGTCCGCATTTCAAGCTATATCACTTATATCCCAAGCGTTTGATGCTAAATCATTTGTTTCGCTTGGATTTGTAGCTAAACCTTCTACATCACATTGATTTGAAGCTAAATCATTTGTTCCATATGAATTTGAAGCTGTACCTTCTACATCGCAGTGATTTGAAGCTAAATCATGCGTTTCGTATGGATTTGAAGCTAACTCGTTTGTTTCGCCTGCAGTTGAATCTATATCACTTACATCGCAAGTATTTGAAGCTAAATCATTTGTTCCGCATGGATTTGATGCTAAACCTTCTACATCGCATTGATTTGAAGCTAAATCATGTGTTTCGCATGGATTTTATGCTAACTCGTTTGTTTCCCCTGCATTTGAAGCTTTATCAGTTACATCGCAAGTATCTGGTTCTAAATCATTTGTTTCGCATGGATTTGAAGCTAAACCTTCTACATCGTACCGATTTGAAGCTAAATGATACGTATTGCATGGATTTTGAAGCTAACCCGTTTGATTCGTCTGCATTTGCAGCTATATCACTTATATCACAAGTGTTTGAAGCTAAATTATTTGTTTCGCATGGATTTGAAGCTAAACCTTCTACATCGCATTGATTTGAAGCTAAATCATGTGTTTCGCATGGATTTGAAGCTAACTCGTTTGTTTCGCCTGCAGTTGAATCTATATCACTTACATAGCAAGTATTTGAAGCTAAATCATTTGTGTCGCATGTATTTGAATCTAATCCTTCTATTTCGCATTGAGTTAAAGCTAAATCATGTGTTTTGCATGGATTTGATGCTAACTGGTTTGTTTCGCCTGCATTTGATGCTATATCACTTATATCGCAAGTGTTTGAAGCTAAAACATTTGTTTCGCATGGATTTGAAGCTAAACCTTTTACATCGTATCAATTTGAAGCTAAATGATATGTATCGCATGGTTTTTGAAGATACCCCGTTTGATTCGTCTGCATTTGCAGCTATATCACTTATATCACAAGTGTTTGAAGCTAAATCATTTGTTTCGCATGGATTTGAAGCTAAACCTTCTACATCGTATTGATTTGAAGCTAAATCATGTGTTTCGCTTGGATTTGAAGCTAAAGCTTTTACATCGCATTGATTTGCAGCTAAATCCTGTGTTTTGCATGGATTTGAAGCTAACTCGTTTGTTTCCCCTGCAGTTGAAGCTATATCAGTTTTATCGCAAGTATCTGATGCTAAATCATTTGTTTCGCATGGATTTGAAGCTAAACCTTCTACACCGCACTGATTTGAAGCTAAATCATGTGTATCGCATGGATTTGATGCTAACTCGTTTGTTTCCCCTGCATTTGAATCTATATCAGTTACATCGCAAGTATCTGATGCTAAATCATTTGTTTCGCATGGATTTGAAGCTAAACCTTCTACATCGCATTGATTTGCAGCTAAATCATGTGTTTCGCATGGATTTGAAGCTAACCCGTTTGGTTCTCCTGCATTTGTAGCTATATCACTTATATCGCAAGTATCTGAACCTAAATCATTTGTTTCGCATGGATTTGAAGCTAAGCGTTCTACTTCGCATGGATTTAAAGCTAAATGATGTGTATCGCACGAATTTTGAAGCTAACTCGTCTGATTCGTCTGCATTTCAAGCTATATCACTTATATCCCAAGCGTTTGATGATAAATCATTTGTTTCGCATGGATTTGTAGTTAAACCTTCTACATCACATTGATTTGAAGCTAAATCATTTGTTCCGCATGAATTTGTAGCTATACCTTCTACATCGCATTGATTTGAAGCAAAATAATGTGTTTCGTATGGATTTGAAGCTAACTCGTTTGTTTCGCCTGCAGTTGAATCTATATCACGTACATCGCAAGTATTTGAAGCTAAATCATTTATTCCGCATGGATTTGATGCTAAACCTTCTACATCGCATTGATTTGAAGCTAAATCATGTGTATGGCATGGATTTTGAAGCTAACACGATTGATTCGTCTGAATTTGAAGCTATATCACTTATATCCCAAGTTTTTGAAGCGAAATCATTTGTTTCGCATGGAGTTGAAGCTAAACCTTCTACATCGCATTGATTTGAAGCTAAATAATGTTTATCGCTTGTTTATGAAGATAACTCGTTTGTTTCGCCTGCATTTGAAGCTATATCACTTATATCGCAAGTATCTGAAGCTAAATCATTTGTGATGCATGGATTTGAAGCTACACCTTCTACATCGCATTGATTTGCTGCTAAATCATGTGTATCGCATGGTTTTGAAGCTAAGCCTGCTACTTCGCTTCGATTTGCAACTAAATCATGTGTTTCGCATGGATTTGAAGCTAACTCGTTTGTTACCCCTGCATTTGAATCTATATCACTTATATCGCAAGTATCTGATGCTAAATCATTTGTTTCGCCTGGATTTGAAGCTAAACCTTCTACTTTCGCATTGATTTGAAGCTGACTCGTTTGCTTCGTGCGCATATGAAGCTATATCACTTATATCCCAACTGTTTGAAGCTAAATCATTTGATTCGCATGGATTTGAAGCTAGCTTGTTTCTTTCGTCTGCATTTGAAGCTATATCACATATATCGCAAGTATTTGAAGCTGAATCATTTGCGTCGCATGAATTTTATGCTTAACCTTCTACATCTCATTGATTTGCAGCTAAACCATGTGTTTCGCATGGATTTGAATCTAACTCGTTTGTTTCGCGTGCAGTTGAAACTATATCACTTATATCGCAAGCGTTTGAAGGTAAATCAATTGTTTCGCATGGATTTGAAGCTAACTCGTTTGTATCCCCTGAATTTGAAACTATATCACTTATATCGCAAGTATCTGAAGCTAAATCATTTGTGATGCATGGATTTGAAGCTACACCTTCTACATCGCATTGATTTGCTGCTAAATCATGTGTATCGCATGGTTTTGAAGCTAAGCCTGCTACTTCGCTTCGATTTGCAACTAAATCATGTGTTTCGCATGGATTTGAAGCTAACTCGTTTGTTACCCCTGCATTTGAATCTATATCACTTATATCGCAAGTATCTGATGCTAAATCATTTGTTTCGCCTGGATTTGAAGCTAAACCTTCTACTTTCGCATTGATTTGAAGCTGACTCGTTTGCTTCGTGCGCATATGAAGCTATATCACTTATATCCCAACTGTTTGAAGCTAAATCATTTGATTCGCATGGATTTGAAGCTAGCTTGTTTCTTTCGTCTGCATTTGAAGCTATATCACATATATCGCAAGTATTTGAAGCTGAATCATTTGCGTCGCATGAATTTTATGCTTAACCTTCTACATCTCATTGATTTGCAGCTAAACCATGTGTTTCGCATGGATTTGAAGCTAACTCGTTTGTTCCGCCTGCATTTGGAGCTATATCACTTATATCGCAAGTGTTTGAAGCTAAATCAGTTGTTTTGCATGGATTTGAAGCTAAACCTTCTACATAGCATTGATTTGAAGCTTAATCATGTGTTTGGCTTGAATTTGAAGCTAACTCGTTTGTTTCGTCTGCATTTGAAGCTATATCACTTATATCGCATGTATCTGAAGCGAAATCATTTGTGTCGCATGGGTTTGAAGCTATACCATCTACATCGCATGGACTTGAAGCTAACTCGTTTGTTTCGCATGCAGCTGAATCTATATCACTTATATCGCAAGTATCTGAAGGTATATCATTTTTTTCGCACGGATTTGAAGCTAAACCTTCTACATCGCATTGATTTGATGCTAAATCATGTGTTTCGCATGGATTTGAAGCTAACTCGTTTGTTCCGCCTGCAGTAGCATCTATATTACTTATATCGCAAGTATTTGAAGCTAAATCATTTGATGCGCATGGATTTGAATCTAACTCGTTTGTTTCGTCTGCATTTAAAACTATAGCACTTATATCGCAAGTGTTTGAAGTTAAATCATTTGTTTTGCATGGATTTGAAGCTATCTCGTTTGTTTCGCCTGCATTTGAAACTATATCACTTATATCGCAAGCGTTTGAAGGTAAATCAATTGTTTCGCATGGATTTGAAGCTAATCCGTCTACGTCGCATTAATTTGAAGCTAAATCATGTGTTTGGCTGGGATTTGAAGATAACTCGTTCGTTTTGCCTGCATTTGTAGCTATATCATTTATATCGCAAGTATTTGAAGCTAAATCATTTGTGCCGCATGGATTTGAAGCTAAACCTTCTACACCGCATTGATTTGAAGCTAAATCATGTGTTTCGCATGGATTTGAAGCTAACTCGTTGGTTTCACCTGCATTTGAAGCAATATCAATATATCGCAAGTATCTGAACCTAGATCATTTGTCTCGCATGGATTTAAAGCTAAACCTTCTACATCGCATTCATTTGAAGTTAAATCATGTGATTCGCTTGGATTTAATTCTAGTTCGTTTGTATCGTCTGAATTTGTCGCTATATCACTTATATCGCAAGTATCAGAAGCTAAATCATTTGTTCCGCATGGATTTGAATCTAAACCTTCTACGTCGCATTGATTTCAAACTAAATCATGTGTTTTGCATGGATTTGATGCTAACTCGTTTGGTTCTCCTGCATTTGTAGCTATATCACTTATATCGCAAGTATCTGAAGCTAAATCATTTGTTTCGCATGGATTTGAAGCTAAGCGTTCTACTTCGCATGGATTTAAAGCTAAATGATGTGTATCGCACGAATTTTGAAGCTAAGTCGTCTGATTCGTCTGCATTTCAAGCTATATCACTTATATCCCAAGCGTTTGATGATAAATCATTTGTTTCGCATGGATTTGTAGTTAAACCTTCTACATCACATTGATTTGAAGCTAAATCATTTGTTCCGCATGAATTTGTAGCTATACCTTCTACATCGCATTGATTTGAAGCAAAATCATGTGTATGGCATGGATTTTGAAGCTAACACGATTGATTCGTCTGAATTTGAAGCTATATCACTTATATCCCAAGTTTTTGAAGCTAAATCATTTGTTTCGCATGGATTTGAAGCTAAACCTTCTACATCGCATTGATTTGAAGCTAAAACTTCTACATAGCATTGATTTGAAGCTAAATCATGTGTGTCGCATGGAGTTGAAGATAACTCGGTTGATTCGTCTGCATTTGAAGCTATATCACTTATATCCCAAGTATCTGAAGCTAACTCATTTGTTTCGAATGGATTTGAAGCTAAACCTTCAACATCGCATTGATTTGCAGCTAAATCATGTGTTCCGAATGGATTTGAAACTAACTCGTTTGTTTCGTCTGCACTTGAAACTATATCACTTATATCGCAAGTATCTGAATCTAAATCATTTGTGATGCATGGATTTGAAGCTACACCTTCTACATTGCATTGATTTGCTGCTAAATCATGTGTTTCGCATGGATTTGAAGCTAAGCCTTCTACTTCGCTTCGATTTGCAGCTAAATCATGTGTATCGCATGGACTTGAAGCTAACTCGTTTGTTCCCCCTGCATTTAAAGCTATATCACTTATATCGCAAGTATCTGATGCTAAATTATTTGTTTCGCCTGGATTTGAAGCTAAACCTTCTAGTTTCGCATTGATTTGAAGCTGACTCGTTTGCTTCGTGGGCATTTGAAGCTATATCACTTATATCCCAACTGTTTGAAGATAAATCATTTGATTCGCAAGTATCTGATGCTAAATCATTTGTGACGCATGGATTTGAAGCTACACCTTCTACATCGCATTGATTTGCTGCTAAATCATGTGTTTCGCATGGATTTGAAGCTAAGCCTTCTACTTCGCTTTGATTTGCAGCTAAATCATGTGTTTCGCTTGGGTTGGAAGCTATCTCGTTTGTTTCGTCTGCATTTGAAGCTATACTACTTATATCCCAAATGTTTGGAGCTCAATCATTTGCTTCGCATGGATTTGAAGCTAATGCTTCTACATCGCATTGATTTGAAGCTAAATCATGTGTTTCGCATGGATTTGAAGCTAACTCGTTTGTATCCCCTGAATTTGAAACTATATCACTTATATCGCAAGTATCTGAAGCTAAATCATTTGTGATGCATGGATTTGAAGCTACACCTTCTACATCGCATTGATTTGCTGCTAAATCGTGTGTATCGCATGGATTTGAAGCTAAGCCTGCTACTTCGCTTCGATTTGCAACTAAATCATGTGTTTCGCATGGATTTGAAGCTAACTCGTTTGTTACTCCTGCATTTGAATCTATATCACTTATATCGCAAGTATCTGATGCTAAATCATTTGTTTCGCCTGGATTTGAAGCTAAACCTTCTACTTTCGCATTGATTTGAAGCTGACTCGTTTGCTTCGTGCGCATATGAAGCTATATCACTTATATCCCAACTGTTTGAAGCTAAATCATTTGATTCGCATGGATTTGAAGCTAGCTTGTTTCTTTCGTCTGCATTTGAAGCTATATCACATATATCGCAAGTATTTGAAGCTGAATCATTTGCGTCGCATGAATTTTATGCTTAACCTTCTACATCTCATTGATTTGCAGCTAAACCATGTGTTTCGCATGGATTTGAAGCTAACTCGTTTGTTCCGCCTGCATTTGGAGCTATATCACTTATATCGCAAGTGTTTGAAGCTAAATCAGTTGTTTTGCATGGATTTGAAGCTAAACCTTCTACATAGCATTGATTTGAAGCTTAATCATGTGTTTGGCTTGAATTTGAAGCTAACTCGTTTGTTTCGTCTGCATTTGAAGCTATATCACTTATATCGCATGTATCTGAAGCGAAATCATTTGTGTCGCATGGGTTTGAAGCTATACCATCTACATCGCATGGACTTGAAGCTAACTCGTTTGTTTCGCATGCAGCTGAATCTATATCACTTATATCGCAAGTATCTGAAGGTATATCATTTTTTTCGCATGGATTTGAAGCGAAACCTTCTACATCGCATTGATTAGATGCTAAATCATGTGTTTCGCATGGATTTGAAGCTAACTCGTTTGTTCCGCCTCCAGTAGCATCTATATTACTTATATCGCAAGTATCAGAAGCTAAATCATTTGTTCCGCATGGATTTGAATCTAAACCTTCTACGTCGCATTGATTTCAAACTAAATCATGTGTTTTGCATGGATTTGATGCTAACTCGTTTGGTTCTCCTGCATTTGTAGCTATATCACTTATATCGCAAGTATCTGAACCTAAATCATGTGTGTCGCATTGATTTGACGCTAAGCCTTCCACTTCGCATTGATTTGAAGCTAAATCATTTGTGTCGCATGTATTTGAATCTAATCCTTCTATTTCGCATTGAGTTAAAGCTAAATCATGTGTTTTGCATGGATTTGATGCTAACTGGTTTGTTTCCCCTGCATTTGAAGCTATATCAATTATATCGCATGTATCTGAAGCTAAATCATTTGTTCCGCATGGATTTGAATCTAAACCTTCTAAATCGCATTGATTTGAAGCTAAATCATGTGTTTTGCTTGGATATCCCAAGTGTTTGATGCTAAATCATTTTTTCGCATGGATTTGAAGCTAAACCTTCTAAATCGCATTGATTTGAAGCTAAATCATGTGATTCGCTTGGATTGAAAGCTGAGTCGTTTATTTCGTCTGCATTTGAATCTATATCACATATATCCCAAGTGTTTGAAGCTCAATCATTTGCTTCGCATGGATTTGAACCTAATCCTTGTACATCGCATTGATTTGAAGGTAAATCATGTGTTTTGCTTGGATTTAAAGCTAACTCGTTTGTTTCGCCTGCATTTGAAGCTATATCACTTATATCGATAAGTATCTGAAACTAAATCATTGGTTTCGCATGAATTTGATGCTAAACCTTCTACATCGCATTGATTTGCTGCTAAATCGCGTGTTTCGTATAGATTTGAAGCTAAACCTACTACATGGCATCGATTTGAAGCTAAATCGTGTGTTTCGCTTGGATATGAAGCTATATCATTTATATCGCAAGTATCTGAACCTAAATCATTTGATTCGCATGGATTTGAACATAAACCTTCTACATCGCATTGATTTGCAGCTAAATCATGTGTTTCGCATGTATTTGAAGCTAACTCGTTTTTTTTCTCCTGCATTTGAAGCTATATCGCTTATATCGCAAGTATCTGTACCTAAATCATTTGTTTCGGATGGATTTGAAGCTAAACCTTCTACATCGCATTGATTTGAAGCTAAATCTTGTGTATCGCATGGATTTGAAGCTAACTCGTTTTTTTTCGTCTGCATTTGAAGATATATCACTTATATCGCAAGTATCTGAACCTAAATCATTTGTTTCACATGGATTTGAAGATAAACCTTTCTACATCGCATTGATTTGCAGCTAAATCATGTGTTTCGCATGTATTTGAAGCTAACTCGTTTTTTTTCTCCTGCATTTGAAGCTATATCGCTTATATCGCAAGTATCTGAACCTAAATCATTTGTTTCTTATGGATTTGAAGCTAAACCATCTACCTCGCATTGATTTGAAGCTAAATCATGTGTATCGCATGGATTTTTAATCTAACTCGTTTGGTTCGTCTGCATTTGAATCTATATGATATCTATCCCAAGTGTTTGCAGCTAAATCATTTGTTTCGCATGGAATTGATGCTAACTTGTTTGTTTCGTCTGCATTTGAAGCTATGCCACTTATATCGCAAGTATCTGAAGCTGAATGATTGTTTTCGCATGGATTTGAAGCTAAACGTTCTACATCCCATTAATTCGAAGCTAAATCATTTGCTTCGCATAGATTTGAAGCTAACTCAATTGTTTCGTCTGTATTTGAAGATATATCACTTATATCGCAAATATCTGAACCTAAATCATTTGTTTGTTATGGATTTGAAGCTAAGCCTTCTACCTCGCATTGATTTGAAGCTAAATCGTTTGATTCGCATGGATTTGAAGCTAAACCTTCTACATAGCATTGATTTGAAACTTAGTAATGTGTTTTGCTTGGATATGAAGATAACTCGTTTGTTTTCCCTGCATTTGAAGCTATATCACTTATATCGCATGTATCTGATGCTATGTCACATGTGTTGCATTGATTTGAAGCTAAACCTTCCACATCGCATTGGTTTCAAGCTAAACCTTCTACATCGCATTGATTTGAAGCTAAATCATGTGTTTCGTATGGAGTTGAAGCTAGCTCATTGTTTCCCCTGCATTTGAAGCTATATCACATGTATCGCAAGTATCTGAACCTAAATCATTTGTTTCTTATGGATTTGAAGCTAAACCATCTACCTCGCATTGATATGAAGCTAAATCATGTGTATCGCATGGATTTTTAATCTAACTCGTTTGGTTCGTCTGCATTTGAATCTATATGATTTCTATCCCAAGTGTTTGCAGCTAAATCATTTGTTTCGCATGGAATTGATGCTAACTTGTTTGTTTCGTCTGCATTTGAAGCTATGCCACTTATATCGCAAGTATCTGAAGCTGAATGATTGGTTTCGCATGGATTTGAAGCTAAACATTCTACATCCCATTAATTCGAAGCTAAATCATTTGCTTCGCATAGATTTGAAGCTAACTCAATTGTTTCGTCTGTATTTGAAGATATATCACTTATATCGCAAGTATCTGAACCTAAATCATTTGTTTGTTATGGATTTGAAGCTAAGCCTTCTACCTCGCATTGATTTGAAGCTAAATCGTTTGATTCGCATGGATTTGAAGCTAAACCTCCTACATCGCATTGATTTGAAGCTAAATCATGTGATTCGCTTGGATTGGAAGCTAAGTCGTTTATTTCGTCTGCATTTGAAGCTGTATCACTTATATCGCAAGTATCCGAAGCTAAATCATTTGTGTCTCATGGATTTGAAGCTAAACCGTCTACATAGCATTGATTTGCAGCTAAATCATGTGTTTCGCTTGGATTGAAAGCTAAGTCGTTTATTTCGTCTGCATTTGAAGCTGTATCATTTATATCGCATGTATCTGAAGCTAAATCATTTGTTTCTCATGGATTTGAAGCTAAGCCGTCTACATAGCATTGATTTGCAGCTAAATCATGTGTTTCGCTTGGATTTGAAGCTAACTCGTTTGTTTCGTCTGCATTTGAATCTATATCACATATATCCCAAGTGTTTGAAGCTCAATCATTTGCTTCGCATGGATTTGAAGCTAATCCTTGTACATCGCATTGATTTGAAGCTAAATCATGTGTTTTGCTTGGATTTAAAGCTAACTCGTTTGTATCCCCTGAATTTGAAACTATATCACTTATATCGCAAGTATCTGAAGCTAAATCATTTGTGATGCATGGATTTGAAGCTACACCTTCTACATCGCATTGATTTGCTGCTAAATCGTGTGTATCGCATGGATTTGAAGCTAAGCCTGCTACTTCGCTTCGATTTGCAACTAAATCATGTGTTTCGCATGGATTTGAAGCTAACTCGTTTGTTACTCCTGCATTTGAATCTATATCACTTATATCGCAAGTATCTGATGCTAAATCATTTGTTTCGCCTGGATTTGAAGCTAAACCTTCTACTTTCGCATTGATTTGAAGCTGACTCGTTTGCTTCGTGCGCATATGAAGCTATATCACTTATATCCCAACTGTTTGAAGCTAAATCATTTGATTCGCATGGATTTGAAGCTAGCTTGTTTCTTTCGTCTGCATTTGAAGCTATATCACATATATCGCAAGTATTTGAAGCTGAATCATTTGCGTCGCATGAATTTTATGCTTAACCTTCTACATCTCATTGATTTGCAGCTAAACCATGTGTTTCGCATGGATTTGAAGCTAACTCGTTTGTTCCGCCTGCATTTGGAGCTATATCACTTATATCGCAAGTGTTTGAAGCTAAATCAGTTGTTTTGCATGGATTTGAAGCTAAACCTTCTACATAGCATTGATTTGAAGCTTAATCATGTGTTTGGCTTGAATTTGAAGCTAACTCGTTTGTTTCGTCTGCATTTGAAGCTATATCACTTATATCGCATGTATCTGAAGCGAAATCATTTGTGTCGCATGGGTTTGAAGCTATACCATCTACATCGCATGGACTTGAAGCTAACTCGTTTGTTTCGCATGCAGCTGAATCTATATCACTTATATCGCAAGTATCTGAAGGTATATCATTTTTTTCGCATGGATTTGAAGCGAAACCTTCTACATCGCATTGATTAGATGCTAAATCATGTGTTTCGCATGGATTTGAAGCTAACTCGTTTGTTCCGCCTCCAGTAGCATCTATATTACTTATATCGCAAGTATCAGAAGCTAAATCATTTGTTCCGCATGGATTTGAATCTAAACCTTCTACGTCGCATTGATTTCAAACTAAATCATGTGTTTTGCATGGATTTGATGCTAACTCGTTTGGTTCTCCTGCATTTGTAGCTATATCACTTATATCGCAAGTATCTGAACCTAAATCATGTGTGTCGCATTGATTTGACGCTAAGCCTTCCACTTCGCATTGATTTGAAGCTAAATCATTTGTGTCGCATGTATTTGAATCTAATCCTTCTATTTCGCATTGAGTTAAAGCTAAATCATGTGTTTTGCATGGATTTGATGCTAACTGGTTTGTTTCCCCTGCATTTGAAGCTATATCAATTATATCGCATGTATCTGAAGCTAAATCATTTGTTCCGCATGGATTTGAATCTAAACCTTCTAAATCGCATTGATTTGAAGCTAAATCATGTGTTTTGCTTGGATATCCCAAGTGTTTGATGCTAAATCATTTTTTCGCATGGATTTGAAGCTAAACCTTCTACATCACATTGATTTGAAGCTAAATAATGTGTTTCGCTTGGATTTGAAGCTAAACCTTCTACGTCGCATTGATTTGAAACTAAATCATGTGTTTTGCATGGATTTGATGCTATCTCGTTTGGTTCTCCTGCATTTGTAGCTATATCACTTATATCGCAAGTATCTGAACCTAAATCATTTGTTTCGCATGGATTTGAAGCTAAGCGTTCTACTTCGCATGGATTTAAAGCTAAATGATGTGTATCGCACGTATTTTGAAGCTAACTCGTCTGATTCGTCTGCATTTCAACCTATATCACTTATATCCCAAGCGTTTGATGCTAAATCATTTGTTTCGCAGGGATTTGAAGCTAAACCTTCTACATCGCATTGATTTGGAGCTAAATCATGTGCTTCGTATGGAGTTGAAGCTAGCTCATTGTTTCCCCTGCATTTGAAGCTATATCACATGTATCGCAAGTATCTGAACCTAAATCATTTGTTTCTTATGGATTTGAAGCTAAACCATCTACCTCGCATTGATATGAAGCTAAATCATGTGTATCGCATGGATTTTTAATCTAACTCGTTTGGTTCGTCTGCATTTGAATCTATATGATTTCTATCCCAAGTGTTTGCAGCTAAATCATTTGTTTCGCATGGAATTGATGCTAACTTGTTTGTTTCGTCTGCATTTGAAGCTATGCCACTTATATCGCAAGTATCTGAAGCTGAATGATTGGTTTCGCATGGATTTGAAGCTAAACATTCTACATCCCATTAATTCGAAGCTAAATCATTTGCTTCGCATAGATTTGAAGCTAACTCAATTGTTTCGTCTGTATTTGAAGATATATCACTTATATCGCAAGTATCTGAACCTAAATCATTTGTTTGTTATGGATTTGAAGCTAAGCCTTCTACCTCGCATTGATTTGAAGCTAAATCGTTTGATTCGCATGGATTTGAAGCTAAACCTCCTACATCGCATTGATTTGAAGCTAAATCATGTGATTCGCTTGGATTGGAAGCTAAGTCGTTTATTTCGTCTGCATTTGAAGCTGTATCACTTATATCGCAAGTATCCGAAGCTAAATCATTTGTGTCTCATGGATTTGAAGCTAAACCGTCTACATAGCATTTATTTGCAGCTAAATCATGTGTTTCGCTTGGATTGAAAGCTAAGTCGTTTATTTCGTCTGCATTTGAAGCTATATCATTTATATCGCATGTATCTGAAGCTAAATCATTTGTTTCTCATGGATTTGAAGCTAAGCCGTCTACATAGCATTGATTTGCAGCTAAATCATGTGTTTCGCTTGGATTTGAAGCTAACTCGTTTGTTTCGTCTGCATTTGAATCTATATCACATATATCCCAAGTGTTTGAAGCTCAATCATTTGCTTCGCATGGATTTGAAGCTAATCCTTGTACATCGCATTGATTTGAAGCTAAATCATGTGTTTTGCTTGGATTTAAAGCTAACTCGTTCGGTTCGCCTGCATTTGAAGATAAACCTTCCACATAACATTGATTTGAAGTTTAAACATGTGTTTTGCTTGGATTTGAAGCTAACTCGTTTGTTTCCCCTGCATTTGAAGATATATCACTTATATCGCAAGTATCTGAACCTAAACCATTTGTTTCTTATGGATTTGAAGCTAAGCCTTCTACCTCGCATTGATTTGAAGCTAAATCATGCGTATGGAATGGATTTTTAATCTAACTCGTTTGGTTCGTCTGCATTTGAAGCTATATGACTTCTATCCCAAGTGTTTGCAGCAAAATCATTTGTTTCGCATGGAATTGAAGCTAACTTATTTGTTTCGTCTGCATTTGAAGCTATGCCACTTATATCGCAAGTATCTGAAGCTGAATGATTGGTTTCGCATGCATTTGAAGCTAAACCTTCTACATCGCATTGATTCGAAGCTAAATCATTTGCTACCCATAGATTTGTAGCTAACTCATTTGTTTCGTCTGTATTTGAAGATATATCACTTATATCGCAAGTATCTGAACCTAAATCATTTATTTCTTATGGATTTGAAGCTAAGCCTTCTACCTCGCATTGATTTGAAACTAAATCATTTGTTTCGCATGGATTTGAAGCTAAACCTTCTAAATCGCATTGATTTGAAGCTAAATCATGTGATTCGCTTGGATTGAAAGCTGAGTCGTTTATTTCGTCTGCATTTGAATCTATATCACATATATCCCAAGTGTTTGAAGCTCAATCATTTGCTTCGCATGGATTTGAACCTAATCCTTGTACATCGCATTGATTTGAAGGTAAATCATGTGTTTTGCTTGGATTTAAAGCTAACTCGTTTGTTTCGTCTGCATTTGAAGCTATATCACTTATATCGATAAGTATCTGAAACTAAATCATTGGTTTCGCATGAATTTGATGCTAAACCTTCTACATCGCATTGATTTGTTGCTAAATCGCGTGTTTCGCATAGATTTGAAGCTAAACCTACTACATGGCATCGATTTGAAGCTAAATCGTGTGTTTCGCTTGGATATGAAGCTATATCATTTATATCGCAAGTATCTGAACCTAAATCATTTGATTCGCATGGATTTGAAGATAAACCTTCTACATCGCATTGATTTGCTGCTAAATCATGTGTTTCGCATGTATTTGAAGCTAACTCGTTTTTTTTCTCCTGCATTTGAAGCTATATCGCTTATATCGCAAGTATCTGTACCTAAATCATTTGTTTCGGATGGATTTGAAGCTAAACCTTCTACATCGCATTGATTTGAAGCTAAATCTTGTGTATCGCATGGATTTGAAGCTAACTCGTTTGTTTCGTCTGCATTTGAAGATATATCACTTATATCGCAAGTATCTGAACCTAAATCATTTGTTTCGCATGGATTTGAAGATAAACCTTTCTACATCGCATTGATTTGCAGCTAAATCATGTGTTTCGCATGTATTTGAAGCTAATTCGTTCTTTTCTCCTGCATTTGAAGCTATATCGCTTATATCGCAAGTATCTGAACCTAAATCATTTGTTTCTTATGGATTTGAAGCTAAACCATCTACCTCGCATTGATTTGAAGCTAAATCATGTGTATCGCATGGATTTTTAATCTAACTCGTTTGGTTCGTCTGCATTTGAATCTATATGATTTCTATCCCAAGTGATTGCAGCTAAATCATTTGTTTCGCATGGAATTGATGCTAACTTGTTTGTTTCGTCTGCATTTGAAGCTATGCCACTTATATCGCAAGTATCTGAAGCTGAATGATTGGTTTCGCATGGATTTGAAGCTAAACCTTCTACATCCCATTAATTCGAAGCTAAATCATTTGCTTCGCATAGATTTGAAGCTAACTCAATTGTTTCGTCTGTATTTGAAGATATATCACTTATATCGCAAGTATCTGAACCTAAATCATTTGTTTGTTATGGATTTGAAGCTAAGCCTTCTACCTCGCATTGATTTGAAGCTAAATCGTTTGATTCGCATGGATTTGAAGCTAAACCTCCTACATCGCATTGATTTGAAGCTAAATCATGTGATTCGCTTGGATTGGAAGCTAAGTCGTTTATTTCGTCTGCATTTGAAGCTGTATCACTTATATCGCAAGTATCCGAAGCTAAATCATTTGTGTCTCATGGATTTGAAGCTAAACCGTCTACATAGCATTGATTTGCAGCTAAATCATGTGTTTCGCTTGGATTGAAAGCTAAGTCGTTTATTTCGTCTGCATTTGAAGCTGTATCATTTATATCGCATGTATCTGAAGCTAAATCATTTGTTTCTCATGGATTTGAAGCTAAGCCGTCTACATAGCATTGATTTGCAGCTAAATCATGTGTTTCGCTTGGATTTGAAGCTAACTCGTTTGTTTCGTCTGCATTTGAATCTATATCACATATATCCCAAGTGTTTGAAGCTCAATCATTTGCTTCGCATGGATTTGAAGCTAATCCTTGTACATCGCATTGATTTGAAGCTAAATCATGTGTTTTGCTTGGATTTAAAGCTAACTCGTTCGGTTCGCCTGCATTTGAAGATAAACCTTCCACATAACATTGATTTGAAGTTTAAACATGTGTTTTGCTTGGATTTGAAGCTAACTCGTTTGTTTCCCCTGCATTTGAAGATATATCACTTATATCGCAAGTATCTGAACCTAAATCATTTGTTTCTTATGGATTTGAAGCTAAGCCTTCTACCTCGCATTGATTTGAAGCTAAATCATGCGTATGGAATGGATTTTTAATCTAACTCGTTTGGTTCGTCTGCATTTGAAGCTATATGACTTCTATCCCAAGTGTTTGCAGCAAAATCATTTGTTTCGCATGGAATTGAAGCTAACTTATTTGTTTCGTCTGCATTTGAAGCTATGCCACTTATATCGCAAGTATCTGAAGCTGAATGATTGGTTTCGCATGCATTTGAAGCTAAACCTTCTACATCGCATTGATTCGAAGCTAAATCATTTGCTACCCATAGATTTGTAGCTAACTCATTTGTTTCGTCTGTATTTGAAGATATATCACTTATATCGCAAGTATCTGAACCTAAATCATTTATTTATTATGGATTTGAAGCTAAGCCTTCTACCTCGCATTGATTTGAAACTAAATCATTTGTTTCGCATGGATTTGAAGCTAAACCTTCTAAATCGCATTGATTTGAAGCTAAATCATGTGATTCGCTTGGATTGAAAGCTGAGTCGTTTATTTCGTCTGCATTTGAATCTATATCACATATATCCCAAGTGTTTGAAGCTCAATCATTTGCTTTGCATGGATTTGAACCTAATCCTTGTACATCGCATTGATTTGAAGGTAAATCATGTGTTTTGCTTGGATTTAAAGCTAACTCGTTTGTTTCGTCTGCATTTGAAGCTATATCACTTATATCGATAAGTATCTGAAACTAAATCATTGGTTTCGCATGAATTTGATGCTAAACCTTCTACATCGCATTGATTTGTTGCTAAATCGCGTGTTTCGCATAGATTTGAAGCTAAACCTACTACATGGCATCGATTTGAAGCTAAATCGTGTGTTTCGCTTGGATATGAAGCTATATCATTTATATCGCAAGTATCTGAACCTAAATCATTTGATTCGCATGGATTTGAAGATAAACCTTCTACATCGCATTGATTTGCTGCTAAATCATGTGTTTCGCATGTATTTGAAGCTAACTCGTTTTTTTTCTCCTGCATTTGAAGCTATATCGCTTATATCGCAAGTATCTGTACCTAAATCATTTGTTTCGGATGGATTTGAAGCTAAACCTTCTACATCGCATTGATTTGAAGCTAAATCTTGTGTATCGCATGGATTTGAAGCTAACTCGTTTGTTTCGTCTGCATTTGAAGATATATCACTTATATCGCAAGTATCTGAACCTAAATCATTTGTTTCGCATGGATTTGAAGATAAACCTTTCTACATCGCATTGATTTGCAACTAAATCATGTGTTTCGCATGGATTTGAAGCTAACTCGTTTGTTACTCCTGCATTTGAATCTATATCACTTATATCGCAAGTATCTGATGCTAAATCATTTGTTTCGCCTGGATTTGAAGCTAAACCTTCTACTTTCGCATTGATTTGAAGCTGACTCGTTTGCTTCGTGCGCATATGAAGCTATATCACTTATATCCCAACTGTTTGAAGCTAAATCATTTGATTCGCATGGATTTGAAGCTAGCTTGTTTCTTTCGTCTGCATTTGAAGCTATATCACATATATCGCAAGTATTTGAAGCTGAATCATTTGCGTCGCATGAATTTTATGCTTAACCTTCTACATCTCATTGATTTGCAGCTAAACCATGTGTTTCGCATGGATTTGAAGCTAACTCGTTTGTTCCGCCTGCATTTGGAGCTATATCACTTATATCGCAAGTGTTTGAAGCTAAATCAGTTGTTTTGCATGGATTTGAAGCTAAACCTTCTACATAGCATTGATTTGAAGCTTAATCATGTGTTTGGCTTGAATTTGAAGCTAACTCGTTTGTTTCGTCTGCATTTGAAGCTATATCACTTATATCGCATGTTTCTGAAGCGAAATCATTTGTGTCGCATGGGTTTGAAGCTATACCATCTACATCGCATGGACTTGAAGCTAACTCGTTTGTTTCGCATGCAGCTGAATCTATATCACTTATATCGCAAGTATCTGAAGGTATATCATTTTTTTCGCATGGATTTGAAGCGAAACCTTCTACATCGCATTGATTAGATGCTAAATCATGTGTTTCGCATGGATTTGAAGCTAACTCGTTTGTTCCGCCTCCAGTAGCATCTATATTACTTATATCGCAAGTATCAGAAGCTAAATCATTTGTTCCGCATGGATTTGAATCTAAACCTTCTACGTCGCATTGATTTCAAACTAAATCATGTGTTTTGCATGGATTTGATGCTAACTCGTTTGGTTCTCCTGCATTTGTAGCTATATCACTTATATCGCAAGTATCTGAACCTAAATCATGTGTGTCGCATTGATTTGACGCTAAGCCTTCCACTTCGCATTGATTTGAAGCTAAATCATTTGTGTCGCATGTATTTGAATCTAATCCTTCTATTTCGCATTGAGTTAAAGCTAAATCATGTGTTTTGCATGGATTTGATGCTAACTGGTTTGTTTCCCCTGCATTTGAAGCTATATCAATTATATCGCATGTATCTGAAGCTAAATCATTTGTTCCGCATGGATTTGAATCTAAACCTTCTAAATCGCATTGATTTGAAGCTAAATCATGTGTTTTGCTTGGATATCCCAAGTGTTTGATGCTAAATCATTTTTTCGCATGGATTTGAAGCTAAACCTTCTACATCACATTGATTTGAAGCTAAATAATGTGTTTCGCTTGGATTTGAAGCTAAACCTTCTACGTCGCATTGATTTGAAGCTGACTCGTTTGCTTCGTGCGCATATGAAGCTATATCACTTATATCCCAACTGTTTGAAGCTAAATCATTTGATTCGCATGGATTTGAAGCTAGCTTGTTTCTTTCGTCTGCATTTGAAGCTATATCACATATATCGCAAGTATTTGAAGCTGAATCATTTGCGTCGCATGAATTTTATGCTTAACCTTCTACATCTCATTGATTTGCAGCTAAACCATGTGTTTCGCATGGATTTGAAGCTAACTCGTTTGTTCCGCCTGCATTTGGAGCTATATCACTTATATCGCAAGTGTTTGAAGCTAAATCAGTTGTTTTGCATGGATTTGAAGCTAAACCTTCTACATAGCATTGATTTGAAGCTTAATCATGTGTTTGGCTTGAATTTGAAGCTAACTCGTTTGTTTCGTCTGCATTTGAAGCTATATCACTTATATCGCATGTATCTGAAGCGAAATCATTTGTGTCGCATGGGTTTGAAGCTATACCATCTACATCGCATGGACTTGAAGCTAACTCGTTTGTTTCGCATGCAGCTGAATCTATATCACTTATATCGCAAGTATCTGAAGGTATATCATTTTTTTCGCATGGATTTGAAGCGAAACCTTCTACATCGCATTGATTAGATGCTAAATCATGTGTTTCGCATGGATTTGAAGCTAACTCGTTTGTTCCGCCTCCAGTAGCAACTATATTACTTATATCGCAAGTATCAGAAGCTAAATCATTTGTTCCGCATGGATTTGAATCTAAACCTTCTACGTCGCATTGATTTCAAACTAAATCATGTGTTTTGCATGGATTTGATGCTAACTCGTTTGGTTCTCCTGCATTTGTAGCTATATCACTTATATCGCAAGTATCTGAACCTAAATCATGTGTGTCGCATTGATTTGACGCTAAGCCTTCCACTTCGCATTGTATTTGAAGCTAAATCATTTGTGTCGCATGTATTTGAATCTAATCCTTCTATTTCGCATTGAGTTAAAGCTAAATCATGTGTTTTGCATGGATTTGATGCTAACTGGTTTGTTTCCCCTGCATTTGAAGCTATATCAATTATATCGCATGTATCTGAAGCTAAATCATTTGTTCCGCATGGATTTGAATCTAAACCTTCTAAATCGCATTGATTTGAAGCTAAATCATGTGTTTTGCTTGGATATCCCAAGTGTTTGATGCTAAATCATTTTTTCGCATGGATTTGAAGCTAAACCTTCTACATCACATTGATTTGAAGCTAAATAATGTGTTTCGCTTGGATTTGAAGCTAAACCTTCTACGTCGCATTGATTTGAAACTAAATCATGTGTTTTGCATGGATTTGATGCTATCTCGTTTGGTTCTCCTGCATTTGTAGCTATATCACTTATATCGCAAGTATCTGAACCTAAATCATTTGTTCGCATGGATTTGAAGCTAAGCGTTCTACTTCGCATGGATTTAAAGCTAAATGATGTGTATCGCACGTATTTTGAAGCTAACTCGTCTGATTCGTCTGCATTTCAACCTATATCACTTATATCCCAAGCGTTTGATGCTAAATCATTTGTTTCGCAGGGATTTGAAGCTAAACCTTCTACATCGCATTGATTTGGAGCTAAATCATGTGCTTCGTATGGAGTTGAAGCTATCTCGTTTGTTGCCCCTGCATTTGAAGCTATATCACTTATATCGCAAGTATCTGATGCTAAATCATTTGTTTCGCCTGGATTTGAAGCTAAACCTTCTACTTTCGCATTGATTTGAAGCTGACTCGTTTGCTTCGTGCGCATATGAAGCTATATCACTTATATCCCAACTGTTTGAAGCTAAATCATTTGATTCGCATGGATTTGAAGCTAGCTTGTTTCTTTCGTCTGCATTTGAAGCTATATCACATATATCGCAAGTATTTGAAGCTGAATCATTTGCGTCGCATGAATTTTATGCTTAACCTTCTACATCTCATTGATTTGCAGCTAAACCATGTGTTTCGCATGGATTTGAAGCTAACTCGTTTGTTCCGCCTGCATTTGGAGCTATATTACTTATATCGCAAGTGTTTGAAGCTAAATCAGTTGTTTTGCATGGATTTGAAGCTAAACCTTCTACATAGCATTGATTTGAAGCTTAATCATGTGTTTGGCTTGAATTTGAAGCTAACTCGTTTGTTTCGTCTGCATTTGAAGCTATATCACTTATATCGCATGTATCTGAAGCGAAATCATTTGTGTCGCATGGGTTTGAAGCTATACCATCTACATCGCATGGACTTGAAGCTAACTCGTTTGTTTCGCATGCAGCTGAATCTATATCACTTATATCGCAAGTATCTGAAGGTATATCATTTTTTTTCGCATGGATTTGAAGCGAAACCTTCTACATCGCATTGATTAGATGCTAAATCATGTGTTTCGCATGGATTTGAAGCTAACTCGTTTGTTCCGCCTCCAGTAGCATCTATATTACTTATATCGCAAGTATCAGAAGCTAAATCATTTGTTCCGCATGGATTTGAATCTAAACCTTCTACGTCGCATTGATTTCAAACTAAATCATGTGTTTTGCATGGATTTGATGCTAACTCGTTTGGTTCTCCTGCATTTGTAGCTATATCACTTATATCGCAAGTATCTGAACCTAAATCATGTGTGTCGCATTGATTTGACGCTAAGCCTTCCACTTCGCATTGATTTGAAGCTAAATCATTTGTGTCGCATGTATTTGAATCTAATCCTTCTATTTCGCATTGAGTTAAAGCTAAATCATGTGTTTTGCATGGATTTGATGCTAACTGGTTTGTTTCCCCTGCATTTGAAGCTATATCAATTATATCGCATGTATCTGAAGCTAAATCATTTGTTCCGCATGGATTTGAATCTAAACCTTCTAAATCGCATTGATTTGAAGCTAAATCATGTGTTTTGCTTGGATATCCCAAGTGTTTGATGCTAAATCATTTTTTCGCATGGATTTGAAGCTAAACCTTCTACATCACATTGATTTGAAGCTAAATAATGTGTTTCGCTTGGATTTGAAGCTAAACCTTCTACGTCGCATTGATTTGAAACTAAATCATGTGTTTTGCATGGATTTGATGCTATCTCGTTTGGTTCTCCTGCATTTGTAGCTATATCACTTATATCGCAAGTATCTGAACCTAAATCATTTGTTTCGCATGGATTTGAAGCTAAGCGTTCTACATCGCATGGATTTAAAGCTAAATGATGTGTATCGCACGTATTTTGAAGCTAACTCGTCTGATTCGTCTGCATTTCAACCTATATCACTTATATCCCAAGCGTTTGATGCTAAATCATTTGTTTCGCAGGGATTTGAAGCTAAACCTTCTACATCGCATTGATTTGGAGCTAAATCATGTGCTCCGTATGGAGTTGAAGCTATCTCGTTTGTTGCCCCTGCATTTGAAGCTATATCACTTATATCGCAAGTGTTTGAAGCTAAATCATTTGTTTTGCATGGATTTGAAGCTAAACCTTCTAAATCGTATTGTTTTGCTGCTGAATCATGTGTTTTGCATGGATTTGAAGCTAACTCGTTTGGTTCCCCTGCATTTGAAGCTATACCACTTATATCGCAAGTATCTGATGCTAAAGCATTTGCTTCGCTTCGATTTGAAGCTATACCATCTACATCGCATTAATTTTAACTAAACCATTTGTTTCGCATGGATTTGAAGCTAACTCATTTGTTTCGTCTGTATTTGAAGATAGCACTTATATCGCAAGTATCTGAACCTAAATCATTTATTTCTTATGGATTTGAAGCTAAGCCTTCTACCTCGCATTGATTTGAAACTATATCATTTGTTTCGCATGGATTTGAAGCTAAACCTTCTAAATCGCATTGATTTGAAGCTAAATCATGTGATTCGCTTGGATTGAAAGCTGAGTCGTTTATTTTGTCTGCATTTGAATCTATATCACATATATCCCAAGTGTTTGAATCTCAATCATTTGCTTCGCATGGATTTGAACCTAATCCTTGTACATCGCATTGATTTGAAGGTAAATCATGTGTTTTGCTTGGATTTAAAGCTAACTCGTTTGTTTCGCCTGCATTTGAAGCTATATCACTTATATCGATAAGTATCTGAAACTAAATCATTGGTTTCGCATGAATTTGATGCTAAACCTTCTACATCGCATTGATTTGCTGCTAAATCGCGTGTTTCGCATAGATTTGAAGCTAAACCTACTACATGGCATCGATTTGAAGCTAAATCGTGTGTTTCGCTGGGATATGAAGCTATATCATTTATATCGCAAGTATCTGAACCTAAATCATTTGATTCGCATGGATTTGAAGATAAACCTTCTACATCGCATTGATTTGCAGCTAAATCATGTGTTTCGCATGTATTTGAAGCTAACTCGTTTTTTTTCTCCTGCATTTGAAGCTATATCGCTTATATCGCAAGTATCTGTACCTAAATCATTTGTTTCGGATGGATTTGAAGCTAAACCTTCTACATCGCATTGATTTGAAGCTAAATCTTGTGTATCGCATGGATTTGAACCTAACTCGTTTGTTTCGTCTGCATTTGAAGATATATCACTTATATCGCAAGTATCTGAACCTAAATCATTTGTTTCGCATGGATTTGAAGATAAACCTTTCTACATCGCATTGATTTGCAGCTAAATCATGTGTTTCGCATGTATTTGGAGCTAACTCGTTTTTTTTCTCCTGCATTTGAAGCTATATCGCTTATATCGCAAGTATCTGAACCTAAATCATTTGTTTCTTATGGATTTGAAGCTAAACCATCTACCTCGCATTGATTTGAAGCTAAATCATGTGTATCGCATGGATTTTTAATCTAACTCGTTTGGTTCGTCTGCATTTGAATCTATATGATTTCTATCCCAAGTGTTTGCAGCTAAATCATTTGTTTCGCATGGAATTGATGCTAACTTGTTTGTTTCGTCTGCATTTGAAGCTATGCCACTTATATCGCAAGTATCTGAAGCTGAATGATTGGTTTCGCATGGATTTGAAGCTAAACGTTCTACATCCCATTAATTCGAAGCTAAATCATTTGCTTCGCATAGATTTGAAGCTAACTCAATTGTTTCGTCTGTATTTGAAGATATATCACTTATATTGCAAGTATCTGAACCTAAATCATTTGTTTGTTATGGATTTGAAGCTAAGCCTTCTACCTCGCATTGATTTGAAGCTAAATCGTTTGATTCGCATGGATTTGAAGCTAAACCTCCTACATCGCATTGATTTGAAGCTAAATCATGTGATTCGCTTGGATTGGAAGCTAAGTCGTTTATTTCGTCTGCATTTGAAGCTGTATCACTTATATCGCAAGTATCCGAAGCTAAATCATTTGTGTCTCATGGATTTGAAGCTAAATCGTCTACATAGCATTGATTTGCAGCTAAATCATGTGTTTCGCTTGGATTGAAAGCTAAGTCGTTTATTTCGTCTGCATTTGAAGCTGTATCACTTATATCGCAAGTATCTGATGCTAAAGCATTTGCTTCGCTTCGATTTGAAGCTATACCATCTACATCGCATTAATTTTAACTAAACCATTTGTTTCGCATGGATTTGAAGCTAACTCATTTGTTTCGTCTGTATTTGAAGATAGCACTTATATCGCAAGTATCTGAACCTAAATCATTTATTTCTTATGGATTTGAAGCTAAGCCTTCTACCTCGCATTGATTTGAAACTAAATCATTTGTTTCGCATGGATTTGAAGCTAAACCTTCTAAATCGCATTGATTTGAAGCTAAATCATGTGATTCGCTTGGATTGAAAGCTGAGTCGTTTATTTCGTCTGCATTTGAATCTATATCACATATAACCCAAGTGTTTGAAGCTCAATCATTTGCTTCGCATGGATTTGAACCTAATCCTTGTACATCGCATTGATTTGAAGGTAAATCATGTGTTTTGCTTGGATTTAAAGCTAACTCGTTTGTTTCGCCTGCATTTGAAGCTATATCACTTATATCGATAAGTATCTGAAACTAAATCATTGGTTTCGCATGAATTTGATGCTAAACCTTCTACATCGCATTGATTTGCTGCTAAATCGCGTGTTTCGTATAGATTTGAAGCTAAACCTACTACATGGCATCGATTTGAAGCTAAATCGTGTGTTTCGCTTGGATATGAAGCTATATCATTTATATCGCAAGTATCTGAACCTAAATCATTTGATTCGCATGGATTTGAACATAAACCTTCTACATCGCATTGATTTGCAGCTAAATCATGTGTTTCGCATGTATTTGAAGCTAACTCGTTTTTTTTCTCCTGCATTTGAAGCTATATCTCTTATATCGCAAGTATCTGTACCTAAATCATTTGTTTCGGATGGATTTGAAGCTAAACCTTCTACATCGCATTGATTTGAAGCTAAATCTTGTGTATCGCATGGATTTGAAGCTAACTCGTTTTTTTTCGTCTGCATTTGAAGATATATCACTTATATCGCAAGTATCTGAACCTAAATCATTTGTTTCGCATGGATTTGAAGATACACCTTTCTACATCGCATTGATTTGCAGCTAAATCATGTGTTTCGCATGTATTTGAAGCTAACTCGTTTTTTTTCTCCTGCATTTGAAGCTATATCGCTTATATCGCAAGTATCTGAACCTAAATCATTTGTTTCTTATGGATTTGAAGCTAAACCATCTACCTCGCATTGATTTGAAGCTAAATCATGTGTATCGCATGGATTTTTAATCTAACTCGTTTGGTTCGTCTGCATTTGAATCTATATGATATCTATCCCAAGTGTTTGCAGCTAAATCATTTGTTTCGCATGGAATTGATGCTAACTTGTTTGTTTCGTCTGCATTTGAAGCTATGCCACTTATATCGCAAGTATCTGAAGCTGAATGATTGGTTTCGCATGGATTTGAAGCTAAACGTTCTACATCCCATTAATTCGAAGCTAAATCATTTGCTTCGCATAGATTTGAAGCTAACTCAATTGTTTCGTCTGTATTTGAAGATATATCACTTATATCGCAAATATCTGAACCTAAATCATTTGTTTGTTATGGATTTGAAGCTAAGCCTTCTACCTCGCATTGATTTGAAGCTAAATCGTTTGATTCGCATGGATTTGAAGCTAAACCTTCTACATAGCATTGATTTGAAACTTAGTAATGTGTTTTGCTTGGATATGAAGATAACTCGTTTGTTTTTCCTGCATTTGAAGCTATATCACTTATATCGCATGTATCTGATGCTATGTCACATGTGTTGCATTGATTTGAAGCTAAACCTTCCACATCGCATTGGTTTCAAGCTAAACCTTCTACATCGCATTGATTTGAAGCTAAATCATGTGTTTCGTATGGAGTTGAAGCTAGCTCATTGTTTCCCCTGCATTTGAAGCTATATCACATGTATCGCAAGTATCTGAACCTAAATCATTTGTTTCTTATGGATTTGAAGCTAAACCATCTACCTCGCATTGATATGAAGCTAAATCATGTGTATCGCATGGATTTTTAATCTAACTCGTTTGGTTCGTCTGCATTTGAATCTATATGATTTCTATCCCAAGTGTTTGCAGCTAAATCATTTGTTTCGCATGGAATTGATGCTAACTTGTTTGTTTCGTCTGCATTTGAAGCTATGCCACTTATATCGCAAGTATCTGAAGCTGAATGATTGGTTTCGCATGGATTTGAAGCTAAAGATTCTACATCCCATTAATTCGAAGCTAAATCATTTGCTTCGCATAGATTTGAAGCTAACTCAATTGTTTCGTCTGTATTTGAAGATATATCACTTATATCGCAAGTATCTGAACCTAAATCATTTGTTTGTTATGGATTTGAAGCTAAGCCTTCTACCTCGCATTGATTTGAAGCTAAATCGTTTGATTCGCATCGATTTGAAGCTAAACCTCCTACATCGCATTGATTTGAAGCTAAATCATGTGATTCGCTTGGATTGGAAGCTAAGTCGTTTATTTCGTCTGCATTTGAAGCTGTATCACTTATATCGCAAGTATCCGAAGCTAAATCATTTGTGTCTCATGGATTTGAAGCTAAACCGTCTACATAGCATTGATTTGCAGCTAAATCATGTGTTTCGCTTGGGTTGAAAGCTAAGTCGTTTATTTCGTCTGCATTTGAAGCTGTATCATTTATATCGCATGTATCTGAAGCTAAATCATTTGTTTCTCATGGATTTGAAGCTAAGCCGTCTACATAGCATTGATTTGCAGCTAAATCATGTGTTTCGCTTGGATTTGAAGCTAACTCGTTTGTTTCGTCTGCATTTGAATCTATATCACATATATCCCAAGTGTTTGAAGCTCAATCATTTGCTTCGCATGGATTTGAAGCTAATCCTTGTACATCGCATTGATTTGAAGCTAAATCATGTGTTTTGCTTGGATTTAAAGCTAACTCGTACGGTTCGCCTGCATTTGAAGATAAACCTTCCACATAACATTGATTTGAAGTTTAAACATGTGTTTTGCTTGGATTTGAAGCTAACTCGTTTGTTTCCCCTGCATTTGAAGATATATCACTTATATCGCAAGTATCTGAACCTAAATCATTTGTTTCTTATGGATTTGAAGCTAAGCCTTCTACCTCGCATTGATTTGAAGCTAAATCATGCGTATGGAATGGATTTTTAATCTAACTCGTTTGGTTCGTCTGCATTTGAAGCTATATGACTTCTATCCCAAGTGTTTGCAGCAAAATCATTTGTTTCGCATGGAATTGAAGCTAACTTATTTGTTTCGTCTGCATTTGAAGCTATGCCACTTATATCGCAAGTATCTGAAGCTGAATGATTGGTTTCGCATGCATTTGAAGCTAAACCTTCTACATCGCATTGATTCGAAGCTAAATCATTTGCTACCCATAGATTTGTAGCTAACTCATTTGTTTCGTCTGTATTTGAAGATATATCACTTATATCGCAAGTATCTGAACCTAAATCATTTATTTCTTATGGATTTGAAGCTAAGCCTTCTACCTCGCATTGATTTGAAACTAAATCATTTGTTTCGCATGGATTTGAAGCTAAACCTTCTAAATCGCATTGATTTGAAGCTAAATCATGTGATTCGCTTGGATTGAAAGCTGAGTCGTTTATTTCGTCTGCATTTGAATCTATATCACATATATCCCAAGTGTTTGAAGCTCAATCATTTGCTTCGCATGGATTTGAACCTAATCCTTGTACATCGCATTGATTTGAAGGTAAATCATGTGTTTTGCTTGGATTTAAAGCTAACTCGTTTGTTTCGTCTGCATTTGAAGCTATATCACTTATATCGATAAGTATCTGAAACTAAATCATTGGTTTCGCATGAATTTGATGCTAAACCTTCTACATCGCATTGATTTGTTGCTAAATCGCGTGTTTCGCATAGATTTGAAGCTGAACCTACTACATGGCATCGATTTGAAGCTAAATCGTGTGTTTCGCTTGGATATGAAGCTATATCATTTATATCGCAAGTATCTGAACCTAAATCATTTGATTCGCATGGATTTGAAGATAAACCTTCTACATCGCATTGATTTGCTGCTAAATCATGTGTTTCGCATGTATTTGAAGCTAACTCGTTTTTTTTCTCCTGCATTTGAAGCTATATCGCTTATATCGCAAGTATCTGTACCTAAATCATTTGTTTCGGATGGATTTGAAGCTAAACCTTCTACATCGCATTGATTTGAAGCTAAATCTTGTGTATCGCATGGATTTGAAGCTAACTCGTTTGTTTCGTCTGCATTTGAAGATATATCACTTATATCGCAAGTATCTGAACCTAAATCATTTGTTTCGCATGGATTTGAAGATAAACCTTTCTACATCGCATTGATTTGCAGCTAAATCATGTGTTTCGCATGTATTTGAAGCTAATTCGTTCTTTTCTCCTGCATTTGAAGCTATATCGCTTATATCGCAAGTATCTGAACCTAAATCATTTGTTTCTTATGGATTTGAAGCTAAACCATCTACCTCGCATTGATTTGAAGCTAAATCATGTGTATCGCATGGATTTTTAATCTAACTCGTTTGGTTCGTCTGCATTTGAATCTATATGATTTCTATCCCAAGTGATTGCAGCTAAATCATTTGTTTCGCATGGAATTGATGCTAACTTGTTTGTTTCGTCTGCATTTGAAGCTATGCCACTTATATCGCAAGTATCTGAAGCTGAATGATTGGTTTCGCATGGATTTGAAGCTAAACCTTCTACATCCCATTAATTCGAAGCTAAATCATTTGCTTCGCATAGATTTGAAGCTAACTCAATTGTTTCGTCTGTATTTGAAGATATATCACTTATATCGCAAGTATCTGAACCTAAATCATTTGTTTGTTATGGATTTGAAGCTAAGCCTTCTACCTCGCATTGATTTGAAGCTAAATCATGCGTATGGAATGGATTTTTAATCTAACTCGTTTGGTTCGTCTGCATTTGAAGCTATATGACTTCTATCCCAAGTGTTTGCAGCAAAATCATTTGTTTCGCATGGAATTGAAGCTAACTTATTTGTTTCGTCTGCATTTGAAGCTATGCCACTTATATCGCAAGTATCTGAAGCTGAATGATTGGTTTCGCATGCATTTGAAGCTAAACCTTCTACATCGCATTGATTCGAAGCTAAATCATTTGCTACCCATAGATTTGTAGCTAACTCATTTGTTTCGCATGGATTTGAAGCTAAACCTTCTAAATCGCATTGATTTGAAGCTAAATCATGTGATTCGCTTGGATTGAAAGCTGAGTCGTTTATTTCGTCTGCATTTGAATCTATATCACATATATCCCAAGTGTTTGAAGCTCAATCATTTGCTTCGCATGGATTTGAACCTAATCCTTGTACATCGCATTGATTTGAAGGTAAATCATGTGTTTTGCTTGGATTTAAAGCTAACTCGTTTGTTTCGTCTGCATTTGAAGCTATATCACTTATATCGATAAGTATCTGAAACTAAATCATTGGTTTCGCATGAATTTGATGCTAAACCTTCTACATCGCATTGATTTGTTGCTAAATCGCGTGTTTCGCATAGATTTGAAGCTGAACCTACTACATGGCATCGATTTGAAGCTAAATCGTGTGTTTCGCTTGGATATGAAGCTATATCATTTATATCGCAAGTATCTGAACCTAAATCATTTGATTCGCATGGATTTGAAGATAAACCTTCTACATCGCATTGATTTGCTGCTAAATCATGTGTTTCGCATGTATTTGAAGCTAACTCGTTTTTTTTCTCCTGCATTTGAAGCTATATCGCTTATATCGCAAGTATCTGTACCTAAATCATTTGTTTCGGATGGATTTGAAGCTAAACCTTCTACATCGCATTGATTTGAAGCTAAATCTTGTGTATCGCATGGATTTGAAGCTAACTCGTTTGTTTCGTCTGCATTTGAAGATATATCACTTATATCGCAAGTATCTGAACCTAAATCATTTGTTTCGCATGGATTTGAAGATAAACCTTTCTACATCGCATTGATTTGCAGCTAAATCATGTGTTTCGCATGTATTTGAAGCTAATTCGTTCTTTTCTCCTGCATTTGAAGCTATATCGCTTATATCGCAAGTATCTGAACCTAAATCATTTGTTTCTTATGGATTTGAAGCTAAACCATCTACCTCGCATTGATTTGAAGCTAAATCATGTGTATCGCATGGATTTTTAATCTAACTCGTTTGGTTCGTCTGCATTTGAATCTATATGATTTCTATCCCAAGTGATTGCAGCTAAATCATTTGTTTCGCATGGAATTGATGCTAACTTGTTTGTTTCGTCTGCATTTGAAGCTATGCCACTTATATCGCAAGTATCTGAAGCTGAATGATTGGTTTCGCATGGATTTGAAGCTAAACCTTCTACATCCCATTAATTCGAAGCTAAATCATTTGCTTCGCATAGATTTGAAGCTAACTCAATTGTTTCGTCTGTATTTGAAGATATATCACTTATATCGCAAGTATCTGAACCTAAATCATTTGTTTGTTATGGATTTGAAGCTAAGCCTTCTACCTCGCATTGATTTGAAGCTAAATCGTTTGATTCGCATGGATTTGAAGCTAAACCTCCTACATCGCATTGATTTGAAGCTAAATCATGTGATTCGCTTGGATTGGAAGCTAAGTCGTTTATTTCGTCTGCATTCTTAAGCTGTATCACTTATATCGCAAGTATCCGAAGCTAAATCATTTGTGTCTCATGGATTTGAAGCTAAACCGTCTACATAGCATTGATTTGCAGCTAAATCATGTGTTTCGCTTGGATTGAAAGCTAAGTCGTTTATTTCGTCTGCATTTGAAGCTGTATCACTTATATCGCAAGTATCTGAAGCTAAATCATTTGTTTCTCATGGATTTGAAGCTAAACCGTCTACATAGCATTGATTTGCAGCTAAATCATGTGTTTCGCTTGGATTTGAAGCTAACTCGTTTGTTTCGTCTGCATTTGAACCTATATCACATATATCACCAGTGTTTGAAGCTCAATCATTTGCTTCGCATGGATTTGAAGCTAATCCTTGTACATCGCATTGATTTGAAGCTAAATCATGTGTTTTGCTTGGATTTAAAGCTAACTCGTTTGGTTCGCCTGCATTTGAAGATAAACCTTCCACATAACATTGATTTGAAGTTTAAACATGTGTTTTGCTTGGATTTGAAGCTAACTTGTTTGTTTCCCCAACAATTGAAGCTATATCACTTATATCGCAATTATCTAAAGCTAAATCATTAGCGTCGCATGGATTTGAAGCTAAACCTTCTACATAGCATTGCTTTGAAACTTAGTAATGTGTTTTGCTTGGATTTAAAGCTAACTCGTTTGTTTCGCCTGCATTTGAAGCTATATCACTTATATCGATAAGTATCTGAATCTAAATCATTGGTTTCGCATGAATTTGATGCTAAACCTTCTACATCGCATTGATTTGTTGCTAAATCGCGTGTTTCGCATAGATTTGAAGCTAAACCTACTACATGGCATCGATTTGAAGCTAAATCGTGTGTTTCGCTTGGATATGAAGCTATATCATTTATATCGCAAGTATCTGAACCTAAATCATTTGATTCGCATGGATTTGAAGATAAACCTTCTACATCGCATTGATTTGCTGCTAAATCATGTGTTTCGCATGTATTTGAAGCTAACTCGTTTTTTTTCTCCTGCATTTGAAGCTATATCGCTTATATCGCAAGTATCTGTACCTAAATCATTTGTTTCGGATGGATTTGAAGCTAAACCTTCTACATCGCATTGATTTGAAGCTAAATCTTGTGTATCGCATGGATTTGAAGCTAACTCGTTTGTTTCGTCTGCATTTGAAGATATATCACGTATATCGCAAGTATCTGAACCTAAATCATTTGTTTCGCATGGATTTGAAGATAAACCTTTCTACATCGCATTGATTTGCAGCTAAATCATTTGTTTCGCATGGAATTGATGCTAACTTGTTTGTTTCGTCTGCATTTGAAGCTATGCCACTTATATCGCAAGTATCTGAAGCTGAATGATTGGTTTCGCATGGATTTGAAGCTAAACCTTCTACATCCCATTAATTCGAAGCTAAATCATTTGCTTCGCATAGATTTGAAGCTAACTCAATTGTTTCGTCTGTATTTGAAGATATATCACTTATATCGCAAGTATCTGAACCTAAATCATTTGTTTGTTATGGATTTGAAGCTAAGCCTTCTACCTCGCATTGATTTGAAGCTAAATCGTTTGATTCGCATGGATTTGAAGCTAAACCTCCTACATCGCATTGATTTGAAGCTAAATCATGTGATTCGCTTGGATTGGAAGCTAAGTCGTTTATTTCGTCTGCATTTGAAGCTGTATCACTTATATCGCAAGTATCCGAAGCTAAATCATTTGTGTCTCATGGATTTGAAGCTAAACCGTCTACATAGCATTGATTTGCAGCTAAATCATGTGTTTCGCTTGGATTGAAAGCTAAGTCGTTTATTTCGTCTGCATTTGAAGCTGTATCATTTATATCGCATGTATCTGAAGCTAAATCATTTGTTTCTCATGGATTTGAAGCTAAGCCGTCTACATAGCATTGATTTGCAGCTAAATCATGTGTTTCGCTTGGATTTGAAGCTAACTCGTTTGTTTCGTCTGCATTTGAATCTATATCACATATATCCCAAGTGTTTGAAGCTCTATCATTTGCTTCGCATGGATTTGAAGCTAATCCTTGTACATCGCATTGATTTGAAGTTAAATCATGTGTTTTGCTTGGATTTAAAGCTAACTCGTTCGGTTCGCCTGCATTTGAAGATAAACCTTCCACATAACATTGATTTGAAGTTTAAACATGTGTTTTGCTTGGATTTGAAGCTAACTCGTTTGTTTCCCCTGCATTTGAAGATATATCACTTATATCGCAAGTATCTGAACCTAAATCATTTGTTTCTTATGGATTTGAAGCTAAGCCTTCTACCTCGCATTGATTTGAAGCTAAATCATGCGTATGGAATGGATTTTTAATCTAACTCGTTTGGTTCGTCTGCATTTGAAGCTATATGACTTCTATCCCAAGTGTTTGCAGCAAAATCATTTGTTTCGCATGGAATTGAAGCTAACTTATTTGCTTCGTCTGCATTTGAAGCTATGCCACTTATATCGCAAGTATCTGAAGCTGAATGATTGGTTTCGCATGCATTTGAAGCTAAACCTTCTACATCGCATTGATTCGAAGCTAAATCATTTGCTACCCATAGATTTGTAGCTAACTCATTTGTTTCGTCTGTATTTGAAGATATATCACTTATATCGCAAGTATCTGAACCTAAATCATTTATTTATTATGGATTTGAAGCTAAGCCTTCTACCTCGCATTGATTTGAAACTAAATCATTTGTTTCGCATGGATTTGAAGCTAAACCTTCTAAATCGCATTGATTTGAAGCTAAATCATGTGATTCGCTTGGATTGAAAGCTGAGTCGTTTATTTCGTCTGCATTTGAATCTATATCACATATATCCCAAGTGTTTGAAGCTCAATCATTTGCTTCGCATGGATTTGAACCTAATCCTTGTACATCGCATTGATTTGAAGGTAAATCATGTGTTTTGCTTGGATTTAAAGCTAACTCGTTTGTTTCGTCTGCATTTGAAGCTATATCACATATATCGATAAGTATCTGAAACTAAATCATTGGTTTCGCATGAATTTGATGCTAAACCTTCTACATCGCATTGATTTGTTGCTAAATCGCGTGTTTCGCATAGATTTGAAGCTAAACCTACTACATGGCATCGATTTGAAGCTAAATCGTGTGTTTCGCTTGGATATGAAGCTATATCATTTATATCGCAAGTATCTGAACCTAAATCATTTGATTCGCATGGATTTGAAGATAAACCTTCTACATCGCATTGATTTGCTGCTAAATCATGTGTTTCGCATGTATTTGAAGCTAACTCGTTTTTTTTCTCCTGCATTTGAAGCTATATCGCTTATATCGCAAGTATCTGTACCTAAATCATTTGTTTCGGATGGATTTGAAGCTAAACCTTCTACATCGCATTGATTTGAAGCTAAATCTTGTGTATCGCATGGATTTGAAGCTAACTCGTTTGTTTCGTCTGCATTTGAAGATATATCACGTATATCGCAAGTATCTGAACCTAAATCATTTGTTTCGCATGGATTTGAAGATAAACCTTTCTACATCGCATTGATTTGCAGCTAAATCATTTGTTTCGCATGGAATTGATGCTACCTTGTTTGTTTCGTCTGCATTTGAAGCTATGCCACTTATATCGCAAGTATCTGAAGCTGAATGATTGGTTTCGCATGGATTTGAAGCTAAACCTTCTACATCCCATTAATTCGAAGCTAAATCATTTGCTTCGCATAGATTTGAAGCTAACTCAATTGTTTCGTCTGTATTTGAAGATATATCACTTATATCGCAAGTATCTGAACCTAAATCATTTGTTTGTTATGGATTTGAAGCTAAGCCTTCTACCTCGCATTGATTTGAAGCTAAATCGTTTGATTCGCATGGATTTGAAGCTAAACCTCCTACATCGCATTGATTTGAAGCTAACTCATGTGATTCGCTTGGATTGGAAGCTAAGTCGTTTATTTCGTCTGCATTTGAAGCTGTATCACTTATATCGCAAGTATCCGAAGCTAAATCATTTGTGTCTCATGGATTTGAAGCTAAACCGTCTACATAGCATTGATTTGCAGCTAAATCATGTGTTTCGCTTGGATTGAAAGCTAAGTCGTTTATTTCGTCTGCATTTGAAGCTGTATCACTTATATCGCAAGTATCTGAAGCTAAATCATTTGTTTCTCATGGATTTGAAGCTAAACCGTCTACATAGCATTGATTTGCAGCTAAATCATGTTTTTCGCTTGGATTTGAAGCTAACTCGTTTGTTTCGTCTGCATTTGAACCTATATCACATATATCCCAAGTGTTTGAAGCTCAATCATTTGCTTCGCATGGATTTGAAGCTAATCCTTGTACATCGCATTGATTTGAAGCTAAATCATGTGTTTTGCTTGGATTTAAAGCTAACTCGTTTGGTTCGCCTGCATTTGAAGATAAACCTTCCACATAACATTGATTTGAAGTTTAAACATGTGTTTTGCTTGGATTTGAAGCTAACTTGTTTGTTTCCCCAACAATTGAAGCTATATCACTTATATCGCAATTATCTAAAGCTAAATCATTAGCGTCGCATGGATTTGAAGCTAAACCTTCTACATAGCATTGCTTTGAAACTTAGTAATGTGTTTTGCTTGGATATGAAGATAACTCGTTTGTTTCGTCTGCATTTGAAGCTATATCACTTATATCCCAAGTGTTTGAAGCTAAATCATTTGTTTCGCATGGATTTGAAGCTAACTCGTTTGTTTCGTCTGCATTTGGAGGTATATCACTTATATCGCAAGTATCTGAAACTAAATCATTTGTTTCGCATGGATTTGAAGCTAAACCTTCTACATCGCATGGACTTGAAGCTAACTCGTTTGTTTCGCATGCAGCTGAAACTATATCACCCATATCCCAAGTGTTTGCAGCTATATCATTTGTTTCGCTTGGATTTAAAGCTAAACGATCTACATCGCATTGATATGAAGCTAAATCAAGTGTTTTGCATGCATTTGAAGCTAACTCGTTTGTTTCCCCTGCATTTGAAGCTATATCACTTTTATCGCAAGTTCATGTGCTAAATCATGTGTTTCGCTTTGACTTGAAGCTATACCTTCTACATCGCATTGATTTGAAGCTTAATCATGTGTGTCGCATGGAGTTGAAGCTATCTCGTTTGTTTCGTCTGCAGTTGAATCTATATCACTTATATCGCAAGCATTTGAAGCTAAATCATTTGTTCCGCATGGATTTGAAGCTAAGCCTTCTACATCGCATTGATTTGAAGCTTAATCATGTGTGTCGCATGTTGTTGAAGCTAGTTCGTTTGTTTCGTCTGCATTTGAACGTATATCGCTTATAACGCAATTATCTGAAGATAAATCATTTGTTCCGCATGGATTTGAAGCTCAGCCTTCTACTTCGCATTGATTTGAAGCCAAATCATGTGTATGGCATGCATTTTGAAGCTAACTCGTTTGATTTGTCTGCATTTGAAGCTATATCACTTATATCCCAAGTGTGTGAAGCTAAATCATTTGTTTCGCATGAATTTGAAGCTAAACCTTCTACATCCCATTGATTTGAAGCTTAATCATGTGTTTTGCATGGATTTGAAGCTAACTCGTTTGTTTCGTCTGCATTTGAAGCTGTATCACTTATATCCCAAGTGTTTGAAGCTAAATCATTTGTTTCGCATGGATTTGAAGCTAACTCGTTTGTTACGTCTGCATTTGGAGGTATATCACTTATATCGCAAATATCTGAAACTAAATCATTTGTTTCGCAT